>NC_051101.1:2982500-3282500 GCF_901709675.1 Syngnathus acus
GCCGGCCCCTAAAACGGGCTAATTTCAGCAAGACAAGTTACAAACGTGTTATTAACACACTCAAGAACTGTTTTGAGTTATGAAAAGATAATATTTCTCCCGCAAACACTTTCAACAGCCGTGCGACGAATACCGGCGAGTTGTTTTGGGGCATTGCAAGGTTGTGGGACAAAGATGAGATTTGGCACAAACGGCTGTGACGAGGAAGGACGGCTCGAGAGGCATCAAGTGGTGATAGCGGTCAGCGTCACAGTTGACCTGCGGGAGGAGGACACGTCTGAGTTGGTTGCGGCATAAGAATGATTTAAATGCTCGCACAGACTCTCAAGTACCTGAGAGAACGCCACAAAAAACAGACGCGTGGTGGAGAATCCCGAGATGGACGTGTCTGCCGGCTGCTTCTTCAAACTCTTCTGATATGCCTGTCGAAGAAAAGCCGCTGTTATTCTCTTACAGCCGCGCGGTGGAAAAAACTCAGATTCCGGACCTCCAGTGCGATCTGCAGTGCCGAAAACTGCAGCCACACTTCCTGCTGCTGTGCCGTGGGAAGCGGAGGTGCCTCGCTCTCATTGTTGGTCACCGAGCGGTAGCGGGACCACACGCACTGGCCCACATCGCGCACCGTCACGCTCTGCGAGTAAACTACGAAACGACGACATCAACGCAGGGTTGATATTTGCACGCAAAGTTTTCTTACTGTCAGGGAGAAGTACGTGAAGGAGGTCTTTGGCCAGAAGGAATCCCAACACGCCGTAATTCATAGCTCTGTTCAATGAAAGAGAGAATTACACGATTGTTTCCCAAAAATAGATCAACATAATTGTGCAAAAGCTCACCTCGGGTATGTGGGATGGAAGAGAGGAGGGATAAAAATTCCCATGGGAACGCTCAGCTCATTGCCAAGAAGAGACGGCGTGACAGACAGACTTGAAAGAAAAGAAAAAATCAATTAAGCTTTGTACGAATGCGCATTGCATGGAATATAAGTGAGACACGTACATATCGGCGCTGATCCAGTCATCATGCAAGAGTTTGCTACGCCGCTTTTGCAACAAGGACAGCAGCTGCAGGTAGTTGGAGAAGAAGCTGTCGAGGCTGACGGACACCTGGAATTGCACAAGAGCAGAGTCGGTAACCAGCCTCATCTTTTTGAGCGCTGACAAGGAATTTTGAGTCACAAGGAAGGACCAAAAAATAAATAAAAACAAATACATTCCTATACAATACAGTAATCCCTCGTTTATCGCGGATAATTGGTTCCAAAAAGCACCTGCGATAAGTGAAATCCGCGAAGTACGGTCACCAACAAGGGCAGGCTAACGAGTTAGCGGAAAGATGCTAATTCGCGATCGTGCCAACATGCGAAAACGGACTTCTAAAGGAATGTAAACGAACATTTGGAGCAATACTACATTGTCCTAAAGATTAGACACGTTTCCTCAATTTAGACGTTTTATTTTTACTTTTAAATGTTTTTTTAATTTGGAAAAAAAAATCCGCGATGTGGTGAAGCCACGATAAACGAAACGCAAAGTATCAGCGAGGGATCACTGTAATGAGGTCCTGCCTGAACCAAGAAGTGGCATGCTAATATGCTAACGGACAATCGTAAACACTCAATGTCAATTCGACTGTTTTCATCAGGGTGCACATTCAAACCCACCCCCTTCCAAAAAATGATCGTATCAATACATCTTTTTAATCGTCCATCTGAAAATATCACATTGTTCTCTGGTCCATGTCGAAGGGCTAAACTGAAAAGTTATGAACAACATTAAACATAAGATGAATCCGTGTAAGAATCGTGTTTACGCATTCCAGGGAGGGAGCAGTCTATTTTGGGAATTCATTTACCTCAGAATAAAGCAGGTCAAGCTCAGCCTCACTTGATTTTTCTGTTGTAGTCCCAATTTTTGGAGTTACAGACTGACCCTGAAGGCAGAGAAGCCATTATTTGTAGCCACTGTGAGGTTCAATGGCAAACTTGTGCTCTTCATCACCTTTCTCATAACAAACTGGAGAGTCTTCTGATTGTGCCACTTGAGTTTGTAAAGTTGGGACTTGAAGGAGGACAGGATATTTTCAACAAGCTCTTCCGCCTGCCCGACAACAAAGACGTTGGGTGGAAATATATCACGTTAATGCGCTCGCGACGTCTCCTCACCTCCCCGCCAGCGATGTTAATTCCGAGCAGATGTGCCAGAACCCCATCGAAGCCTCGCTCGGTTTCCAGCACGCAGCGTTTCCAGCGAGGGGCCGCGGTGAAGCCTTCACTCAGAGGCTTAGAGTCAAGATCGCCTTGCCTCACCCCTACGTGGCCCAGAACCACTGAAAAATTATTTGCCGTTTCCGAGAATCTGGAGTCCAGGGCGGGCAGCAGGGTGTGGAGCAAGTTGAGCAGCATGAAGGTGTGGAGGGGGCCACTGGGCAAAACGACAGCGGGTCCTGAGACTAAGCGGGGAAAGCGCGAAAGGGAAGGTGCCGGATGGGGCACTTACAGTACCTGGGGCTCAGCTCATGACCACTCATCCATTTGCCGATGATGTGGGACATCTGCACCACATAAGGCAAGTTGTGCAGGAGGACTCGCTCGTCTTCCGTGAGCGGCGGGGAATGGAACGCGGCCTGCAGGCAACCCAGCCAGTCCACAGCCGGTGCCATGCTCTGTGGACCGACATGGGATGAGATGAATTTGACAGAGCAGGAAGCCATTGCAATAAATACAGGGGGCAGAGTTATGTTCCTGGGCGATCTCCACAACCCCAATTTGTTCTGTGGATCACTGTTTTATATTTATAGTTGCACGAAATGAGGCGGGATGACAAAACACTTCCAGGAAATAAACACCAACAAAAAAATGAAGTGACATTGTCATTGATATTTTATTTTGTTGACTAAACTGTCTTTTTAGTCGTAGCTATTTATTAGCTTTCTGTCATTTTACTGTCAAAACAAGTCAATTACAACACTTTGTATGTATGGTATGGGCCTTTACTTGCCCATTTTTGCTCCCCACTCGATGCTCCAAAGCCAAAAAAAAACAAAAACGTCCAGTATAAGGAATTCAAAGGGTCACCTGCAGCTCCTTGATGGTCAAGCGCTGAGAGAGCTGCCCTTTAGCCTTGCGATGGCTCAGAGGCGCCATGGCAACAGCGAGCTCGGAAGACAGCGAAACGAAGGCGCCGACGTGGATCATGCTGCTGCTGTCCGGCGGGGATCCCAGCAGCGCCAGGTACCGACTGCACGAAGCCAAGAAAGGATGCAGCGTCTAAGCGAGCAAGAGTGCGTAAGTACAACGACACAGAGACACGCCGGCGGAACATTTTACCAACCTCCCTTATAACTTGAGACTTTTCTTTCTCGCTGATCCATTCGATCGGGATCAACAGGTCGGGCTGATCGATCTGCAGGCAGAGCGAAGGCCTCAACGTCGTGTGGCATGTTGGAGAAACGTGAATACAGAAGACTGACCTGTATGTATCGTTTGGTGGTCTCGCCGGACGTGTCGTTGGGGTCTTTGTCCACGTAGGCGTTGAAGAAGGGGAAGGTGGCGTAGTCGCGCATCAGCACGCTGAGGGTGGAGTTGAAGTCAGTCTGATTCCACTGGCCCGACACGGACCAACCTCCAAGCTGCGGTGTGACAACACGTGGCAATATGAACAAGATGTGTCCCAGTACCTTTGTCCGTTTTGCATTGACTCACTTTGTGGATGAGCGCGAGGAAAGGCTCCTCTCCAGCGATATCCAAGGATTTGGTGTCCAAGCAGGTGCGATAAAAAGCTTTTGCTTTCTGCACAGCTGAACTCGCGAGGCTGTCATTTGATTCTAGAAAAAGTGAAAACATTTTTTTTTATTGGTTCTCATGTTTGAATGGTCAAAAATGGGTCAAGACTCCCTTGCCTAAAATCTCCCTGAGATACTGCAGCAGCTCAGTTTTTCTGTCCAGCGTCCTCTTTTCTTTTACGTCTCTTCTGGATTTTTCTCTCTGGTGTCCTTGGGCTTTGGATGAAGATCCGTCGGGTCCGCATGAGAAGAGGAAGTAGTCGCAGGGGTGTGTGAAAGGGTCCGCTGACATAGAGAGATGAACCGAGGCCCTCTGACAGGCTGGGGAGTTGCAAGGGCTTGCTACAAGGAACGAGGAGACAAATTAGAACTCCGAACAATATCTGCATTTAAGGCGTTTCGTGTGCGTTTGGGCCCACCGAGAACTTCCTGCTTCCAGTTCCCGCCACGAAGAGAGTGATGTATGTAGTAAACCATCCCAAGTAAAACGACGCACAAACAGAAGGCCAAAACCAAGGCCCAGAGTGAACACCTGCATTTTATCCACCCCGGTTTAGTTCGTTCAGCGGCTCGCTGGTCCTCGAGGTCTGACTCTCGTGGCAGGGTTGACTTCGGAAGCTCCGTCTCGATTTGTTGCTGGGCCTCGGCGGGGTCTTGGGTAGACAGTTTCAGCTGAAACAAAGATTGGTTGGGAAGGAGGTCGTTGTTTATGAAACAAGGCAAACCCTGATTAACGACGATGATGCTAGCAGGGTATTTATATCTTTCATGTTCATTTTAATACTATGGTACGATTACATGTGACCAACAGACTCTTAAAAGACAACATGGTTGACAAAGCACAATATATCTTGATTGTTTTGGTCATTTTCAAGAAAACCATGGGAAAATTACCGAGATATCAGGTCTCACTATTTTTTGTCATCATGATTATATTTGTCTAAACAAATTTCTCCAGAGTTTGATAATCTGTCAACAGCAGCAGACAGATGAAAGTCCTCTCATAATTGTCCAATGGAAGTCTAGTTGCTAAAAATGTGATTAACAATTAGTCGAAGTCAAGCTTTAGAAGAAAGGCGTAAAGTTGACGCTTTGATTAACTGACTGAACCCGACAGAATCTGTCTTGACCGTGGAACAGCATCAGAGACAGTTTACTTAAGAACAATTTCCTTCTTAAGGGAGCTGGAATGAATATTTGGCTTCTTTTGGTATAAACAAAATTATAAAAGAATAAAATAAAATCAAAAGTAGCAGTACCAGAGCCAAGTCATTTCCTGATACTGTGACTTGAGTTTACAAATGTAAAGACACAAAATAAACACAAAACAAAAAAGGTTTTCTGTCCTACCTGAGGCCCTTTTGGAGTTTCACTCATTCTTAACATTTGGTTGCCTTTCTGCGTTTCTTCGGCGGCGTTGACCATCTTTAACATGTTGTGTAAGTGTTTGAGCTTGAGCCGTCCCCCTCACCTCCTCCGTCATCTCAACTCAGCCGTCATCTGCTCTTATCAGTCAGGTCATTCTTCTTGCCAGACTGATAAAAAAAAAAAACTCTCCTGCACATATACACTGCAGATGGTATTTTTAATTTGTGTTCAGGTACTTTCAGGGTATGCTGGAGACGATTAAATGCCGATGAACAAGGTTGCAATCTGCAACATTGCATTTTCCTGCCATGTTTAGATCACAAGTCTGACAACAACAGTGAACAGATAAATTCACAGCAATTGACTTTTGATTATTGTTACGCTGCAATGGAGAAGTGCGAACAAATTATAGAACGTAAACATTCCAAAATGTGCACACACGCTGTCGTCATAATCAGCGTAACACACGGCTGGTGGCGACTGATAGAGAGGTTTGGGGTCGGGGTGTCACGTTTTGCGCACATCACGTGTCACAAAACACTTGCACACGGGTACCTAATGAAATGAAAAAAATCAAAAACATCCAACATTTTATTCATTTATTTTTAGAATGGGCTGGGGGGGGTAAATGTATTTATTTAGACACATACATTCACACATACCAAACGGTTGATATAAAAAAGGTATACAAAAAGGAAAAGGCAACATGACAGCGGATAAATGCAGGCATCGTCCTAAGTATTTGCGCACGCAAAGGCATTTAAAGCTGTTGCCTGTAAAATAACACTTGAGGAATACACCTACAGTACATGCATGCAAGGCTGAGTCACTATACTCCGATAAATTGTGATGGTTCAAACCCGGCGTCCATTCAAAGAGGCAAGGAGTGAAGGCACAATGCCATGATAGGAGTGAGGACATATGTATTAAAAAAAAAAATCTAAAAATAATACCCATGTTGAAGAGGTGAATAATGGAAGATAATGAAAGTGTTTACATGAACCTCAAGACGAGCTCAAGGTCAATTTACAGGGCTCAAAAATGAGTAATGATGGCAAACAAATTATACCAAACAATTAAAACAGCTTCTAAATATTTGGTCACTATGCTCAAACATGATACCTTAAAAGTCTTTACAATGAAGTTTAAAAAAAAAAAAAAAAAAAAAAAAAGGTCCATATATTATAATATTAGGTAAAGCAAATAGGTTCTAATGCGATGCGACAGAACAACGGCGCCTACCATTATGTGCTTGAGCTCACGAGTCAAAGTGACACGAAACATAAAAACATTTCTCAGGTCCTGTTCGGAGGCAGGCTGGTGACACCTCTAGCTACATGAGATCCCCGCAACGGAATCTGTGCTGGTAAAGCTTTGCTGGGCTCACAGCATGCGTTTAACGCTGAACTAGCTTGAATTAAGTGTTATTATTTGCTCAAGTCCTCTCAGCCAGAGTAAAGTGGAAAGAGATTCTACTGTACGCGAACCTTAGAGGCCACGGACTGCGGTCTGTGCAAGATAACGCGGAGCATCGTTAGCATAAACATACTTAACCTACAGGGAGAGACGTGTGGCGGTGCAGAACATTACCTCTGCACTAAAGTGGATCGAACAAAGACGAGAGCGCGCGGCGTGGCACGGCATGCAAAACGCACCCTGGTTTCACGCGGGACATTCACACGGAACACTGAAGCAAAGCCCTGTGTTGCGAACCGGAGGGAACCTGTGCTTTTGGATTTGGGTTTAGAATCGAGCGGAAAAGGGGGGGGGGGTCACTGAGTCGTCTAATTGGCTCGCTTGGCGTGGCACTTCATACACAAGATACGACCGTCCAGCGGGTAGCAGCCATTCTCGTCCGCTTCTATGGAGAGAGGGCGAGCGCAGTCCTGGAGAACACAACAGAACAGAATCCAGAGTTAACTTTATTTTCCATCTTTTACGAAGTTATCTGAAGTTAAAAAGATTAAATTTAAAAAAAAAAAAGTGTGTGGAACATCGAGTCAAATTTGTTCGAGCGTTTAATGTTGGTGAAAGGAACAGTCCATTTTCAAATTAAGAGCAAATTAATTGGACCGTCAATCAATCCTGCCCATCTTACTTCGCAGCGGTAGCACTTGAGATGAAAGTTCTTGTCAAGAGCGACGACTCTGACTGTCTCCTCGCTGCCTGGCGATGGAATAATGGGCTCATTGCAGCTGACGCACAGTGGGGAGAACCGCCTGCAATCCAATCACATCAATGACATTTACGCATCTTGATTATCGAAATTTATGGAAATGTTTTGCATGGCTCATTTAATTTGATCATCAAGTATGAGAATAGCAGGAAGTTGCACCTGTGGTAATCCTGGACACAGTAAGGGTTGTTGTTGTCGTCGGTGATGAAGGGCGCCCCCTCCAGTATGCACGAGCAGGTGCTGCAGCGGAAACAGTGCGAATGGAAACACTGGCCGACGGCTTTCAGCACACGGTCCGTGATCCTCTCCCCGCATCGGGAACACACGGCCAGGGAATTCTGAGGAGGAGAACAGAGTTATTGCGAAGGGTTCCAATCATCTGACGTGGTCTACTCACCATGTAGCATTCCTCGCACTCGGGCGCGCCGTCCCTGTCGTAGAACTGCATGCCCTGCAGGGGGCGGCGGCATGTAACGCAACAGAAGCAGTTGGAGTGGAAAAGTTTCTCCATGGCTCGTACGGCCGGCTGAGTGCGGGACAGCGCCTCGCCGCACTTGCCGCAAACGTCTGAAATGAGGCAAAGGTTACTTCAGAGAAATATTTGTTGTGTCCTGAAGTTTGCTACAGATGCTTGAGGGCTGACCGGTCAGAGGGGCGGGGCCGACCGGTGGGTGATTGTCCATGTTTTTGATGAAGTCCTTGGTCATTTTCTCAAGTTCCTCCACTTCCCTCATGTTGAGTGGCACCCCTCCACCTTTGATTGACACTGGACCTGGCGGTGATGATGGCTGCCAACACAGAAGCAATTATAGACCATCATATATTGAGTTCAACAGAAACTTTCAACAGTTTTAGTTGACTCTTGTGTAACACTAGTTTTGCACACACATTGAGCATACCGTGGCTGCAGGAGGAGATTTCATTGGCTGATTGAAGGAGGAGGCCGAAGGGGATGCCATGGTCTTAGTTTGGGGAGCAGGCACGGCAGCGGGCGGGTTTTGGTTCTGACTGACAAACTGGGGACTCTTTGTGTGATTGGCGGTCATATTGTTCGGCGGAGCAGCAGGTGCAGGCGGAGATACTGGAACTGGGGGGAAAGTGCCGGTGACCTTTGCAGGAGTGGTTTTCTGCAGCCCGTTGCCTGAATACGGAGACTGGTTCAGGTTCTGGTTGAGCTTCTTCGCCAGTGACGAAGACGAAGTGGTTATTTTTGCTCCAAATGGGGACTTGGCCACCGGTGGCGGCGGCGAGTTGTGGTTGGCCTGCCGGTTCGTCCGGGCTTTCAGTTCCTCAGCCCAGGGAGCGGGAGGGGGGCGGTCTCCCATCTCAGGAGGGGGGAGGAAAGAGAGGGATGGCTTGGGGGCTGTTGGTGGGGGGCCGACTGGTTTGGGTGACGGTCCAGTAGAGTACTGATTTGGCAACTACAAGAAAAAAAAAAACATTCACATAAGAGCTTCCAGTTCATTGAAGCGGCAAAACTATTTCAAGTCCCTACAAAGTCAAATTTGACACAACACTGACTTAAATTAATGAACAGACGCCATTGATTACTTTATACAAAACAAAACAAAAAATCCCCAGGGGAAGGTCATATAAGGCACAGCGACGCGACGCCAGCTTTGCATGAAACACTTTGATAAAGCAAACAGCGCACTTGATGTTTGGGGCTTATCGACGGGGCTTCAGCTTTCGGACATTTATTTTGTAGATTTGGAGCAAACATTATTCTGCATCTCCCGCTTGGACTAAACACACTCCATTTATGGACCTCTCTCTGGGTCTCTGGCAGCACATTCTGGCTCTGTCGCACTCTCATGCTCCACTCAGTATGAGTCTTTTTTTTTTTTTTTCCTGTTTTTGCCAACCCAATGTGCTGCGTATGCACTTCACTTATCATTGAGCTTTCCACCTGAACTGAGACTCATAAAACCCGACCTGGCATAACTCCAAATTATTTCCACCCACCGGCCATCCTTTGTTTTGTTTCCTTCCTCTCTCCGACTCTCTTTTTTCCCCATCTCATCGTTAGTATCCGCGTTTGTAACGTCACCTCGGCTTTCGTACCTTTGGGTTGAAGGGCCCCTGCGTCTCCATTTCTGAGAGCATGTTCGTAAGGGAGTCGATCTGCCTATCGAGACTTGATTGCTTCACTATGGTTTTCTGTTCGAGAAAGACGGTGGTGGTGGTGGGGGCGACAAAAAAACACACACAGAGCATTAATAGACATGAAAAGGTCTACGATAATACAGACTAAAAATTTCCATCATCCGTCACAATTAAGCAGAATTAAGATGATTACCCAATAGCCTTATCATCAAAGTTTTGGTCGAGGGGTCCATCCGGACTTACCTGAAGGTGCCCAACAGTGGGGGCGGGTGGTGGAGGGGGAGGAGGGGGGGCGGGAACGCTCGCCAAACAGGCGGTCTCGTCAGGGGCGGCCGGTAGGGGCAGGTCTTCCGCTACAGGTGGCGGAGCCGGAAAAGCCGGCGGGGGGGCGTCGGAGGCGAGAGGTGTGATCTGGAATTCGGGGGGCGGGGCCGGCAAGTCGTCATCCATGGGAGGAGGAGGGGGAGGGGGCGGGAAATCTGAGGGCGACACGGAGGGTTCAATTTGAATCATGTATTACAACCGCCAAGGTCGAGGAGGCAATCATGTGACATCACTCTGCTGACGCCCATTTTGGCGGTTACGGTTCAAGGCTGATTATAATTTCATCTCCTCTTAAATTCAACTGTCAGATAACCTGAGAGAAGATGGCTCACGACACCATCACCTTCTTACAATCTGCCGATGATCCTTTTTTTAGTCTTTTCGACTTCTAAAGGCGAGTTGCCTAAAGGCGAGTTGCGGCACTTTGTACACGCACTCAGGCGCCTTCTTGATCTTGAGTTACGATCTCTCCTGATTGGCTCAGATGACCCAAAAGTCATAAACGAGGTCTTAAATACCATCACAGAGCGATGGGGGCGGCGGGGGCATGTCTCCCACACGTCCGATCATGCCCATGCCCACAGGCGTTGGCGACGGCCCGGAGGGTGGCGTTATGCTCTTGGGCCGCGGCGGGGCTACCGAAGCAAACTTCTTTGGCTGGTTATAGAAGGACGGCGTGGTGACTTTGAAGTTGAGGGAGGACGTCACCATGACTGGCTTGCTGCTGCTGGAGCTCTCCATCGTCTACCAATTGACCTGACGGCACAGAAATGAATAAAATCAGATAGCTTGAGGCTAACAAACAACAGAAAATGCCATAGACAGGCTAACAAAACTAGCATCAAATGTTGAACTGTGGAGATGAAGTCCCCTTATTATGTGGATTAGATCCTGATTTAGTGAAACATCCACATAAAAGGAACCGCATCCTAATTGTGTTTCAGCTTCTATGAATACAAGCGCGTTGGCAAACGGACAGCGACAGAAAATGAACGAGTCCATTAGCGCTGGACCGTGTACACAGAGCAGATGTGGCTCGCACACACCACAGCAACAGTTTAGCATATTTGTCACATAGTTGTTTATGGTGACATCAATCACGGTTCCGGTTGGGTCACGGGTGTAGTAGAGCTAGCATGACCACGCGAGCTGCGTCAAGAAAAGCGGGTCACCTCACACATGCTTGAAGTTCAACAAACGTTGAACTTGCTGCTGTGTCTTTGCGGAGATTCCGCACGATGTTGCAGCATTTTTCAAATCTCAGACATGACCTTTAGTCAAAAGGACGGCTGTTCCACTCTTACGCAAATAAAGCCATTTCGTTATGCACAATACCAGTCAGGCGGGCCTCTAATGAATGCTCGCTTTCAATCACTGTTGTCAGGTGATGATGAGCTGACACACTGTTCCTCATTTTGGTATTCTGCTGCACTGCAATGTCCTGAACCTGAAGAATACCAGGAACAACTTTGCTGATGTCGTTTGCATTTTTTTTGTCAGGTAACAAGCTCCGCTTCAAGTTCTGACAAGACAAACGCTCGACGAGTATTGCTTAACGACTTTGCCTGATGTTAAAGCCAAAGCACCCTTACGTGGGATCTCTCTAATATTAATTCTTAATGTATCATCCTTGATGAATTTGCCAGAGTCCAGCGCCATTAGTACCCTCAATAATTCACGTCAATTAACAGCCCTAACAGGTTGCATCTGTTCCTCGATCCTACCGGAGGGGGTTTAGCGCGGTGACAACCTCGATCGGTCTTGAAACGTGATCCCCGAGATGTGAGCGGGAGCTTTTGCGGTGGGGAGAAATGTTGCATTACAGCACGATGACATCACCTTCTGAGCTGTTTTGAAAGCGACGACCCTCCATCTGTGCTGACTTAAGCTTTGCAATACCCAAATGAGGAACTTTTTGGCTATGGCTAATCTCATCCATATTATTTTTACACGTTCCTCATCCTGCACTTCCTTGAAGCGAAAGACGTCACTTGTGGCACGATACTACCGTTTCCCCTTTCCAGATGCAACGTAAGAGAGCATTACACAACCGCAGAACTGTCGCCCAAATTGTATGCTATTAACTACTCGAGTAAAGCATACCTTCGACATGACCGAATGGATTGGTACTGTACACGAGACGAGGGTTCATACTTCAAACTGTGTAAAATTTCCAATCTAAGTGGCCGCCATGATTGTTAACGCGTGTGTTTTTCATATAATCTCTCTATTGTTGTGACTTAAATAGCACAAGGCCATTTGTTGGGAAAGTGTGTCTAGGTCACTAATGCGGGGAGAAACCAGCAATCTTACAGGTCACTAGACATCCATTCAGCACCCCCGCTGTGTTTCACCTCTGATCACACAGAGATGAATAATTAAACCAACGCGCAAGCAAACAGCCTTGTTCCCGATGCGCTATCGGGGCAAAGGCTCTTGGTAGACAAAACAGAAAAATGCACACCCCGTTCGTCAAGGCTACAATCAAAAGAAGAATTCCTCAACCATTCCAACATCATCTCCACTTTTTCTTTTGCCTCACATATATGGTCAGGATTCACACATCATCCTCTCAGAGAGAAGCTGCCGCAATGAGCTCAAGCAAAACCACTAATGGTTCCTTGGTTTTGTTTGTTAGCAACGACGCCTTGGCTCGGTGCTCTCGCTTCCATTTGAGAACAATGGCGTACATGTGATTGCTTGATTATTTTGCAGTGAGTGGAAGTACAGTAAACCCTCACAGATTTGCCATTATCATCTTCTGTTTCTTAAGAATATGAGTAAAGCTTTTTCCCCCCCCCCCCCACTCATTTTAAGGCGTAGTAGGCATAAGGAAAAACCCTATTGGGAAAAGCCCTCAACGTAACATTTCCTTCTGGGCTAAGCTTAGCTCCTCCCCTCAGTTGATTAGCATTACATCAACATACTTCATTGACACCAATTATTACTTTCCAGTATAGCCAGTACTTTGGTATCTTGTGACATCTTAGTGCTTAACAAAGACTATAAAAACAGTGAATATGTGCCGTTAATAGCTAATTTCAGTCGACAGGTTCCACAGAAAATAAATTCAACCGGAATTGTCCAATTAGAATGCTCTGACGTCATCTCCTACAATGTTTCCTGGCCCAAGGGTTTGCATGCTCTACAAAGTTTCGTATTTGTAGTCCAATCCACATTTTGCCCTAATTAACACCACAATGTCCATTGCTGAATGTTTAGAGAGAACACCAGGGCAACCACATGGCTTAGGTAACAGGCTACATCATCTTGCATTGATTATTTTTGCATTATTTTGAGCACATACTATTGCAATTCAAAGCTACAATTGGCTAACAATGTCGCGTGGCAAGCAGGAACACTAGCTAAGCTAGGTCAGGTGCCATTTAAAGCTAGATTCCCCCAATTTAAGAGGGTTCAGATGAAGCGTGATCAATTTAAATTCGTCGGTATTCGAAGCTGGCTACGGTGCACTCAAATCGGTGCTCGCCTGACAGTTCGATCCAAGCGGTCGTCACTCACCTGCCTGCGCCGGCGGCTTCCACGCAATCTTGGTTGGGCTGTCACTCACGTTAGCTTAGCTGAGCAGACCACCAGCACGCCCACTAACAGTCGAGCTAGTCTAGACCGAGCTGGCGAAAAAGGGACTCCGGTTGAACAATCGTTGAAATGTTTGAATTAAACCAAAGCTTAAAAGCAGCGTGGCTAACGCGCTAAGGTAACAGAATCAACGTGAGACTTTTTTTTTTTTTTTCTAGGTTAGTGCTTCCGCATAGCCGCCCTTTTTATCGTCGATGCCTATCAGCTGGCAAGAGATCTTGTGAATCTGTTCAGCGAATTAGCACAAACCGAGTGATAGATCCAAATACGTTTATGAGAACGCCGTCGCAATTTGACACCTAAAAAGACAACATTTGGGTTATCAGCATTGTGTGCCAAAGACAGCTGCAGAATTCTAAACTGACACAAGAGTTGTCCTTATTTGGTAATTGTTGTCAGCATGTCCTTAAAAAACCCACACTTCCTTTTCGTCTTACTTAACCCAAAAGGCACTCACCGTGACAATGCACTTGATGCGGTTCTTCCCTCCGTCGTTCCTTACAACTCTTTTCTTTTTGCTCGGTTCCTCTTGTTCCAGTTGCCAGTAGTGCTGCTAACTTCTCCCTTTTCTGACTCTCTCCTTGTGACTCAGGCTTCCTCTTTCCAGCTGCTAGACCCTCCCCCTGTGCTTTTCAGACTGGATAAGGAATGACAGCATCCTTTCAAACAAGTTCTGTCTCGTTTGACTTGGGCTCAGGACCTGTGGAGTACAATGTAAACAGCACCTCACTCTCTGGATCACTATGAACTGTCCAGTCAGACTCCTCCCCCTACCCCCCGCCCCCTTACTGCTCCCCTTTCTCTCTGGATTCTTGCAGCATTCTTCATTCAATGACATCAACCTCTCTCCTCGCCTCTCCTTGTAAGGTCAGGCAGGAGTGGGGGAATGGAACAGGGCGAGAGAAGGAGGGAGAGATAATGGATCCAAAGAGGCATGATTAGGTACGGATAGTAACTTGTTAGGAACGCTTCCAAAGTTTTCCATATCAAATTGCTCAAATTGACAAAACTGGTGCAGAAAGAAGAAGGTTACTGCGGTTGTCTTTCCGACTACTCCCAACTCTTCTAGGTTTCAACGTTAGTCAGTTGGCTAAGTGTGCTTGTTTCTAGAGAGTAAAGCCGTTTTATGACCTAGTTTCCTCCTGACAAGGCGATAATGAGTAATTGTCAGTGCTACGTGATCCCGAGTGACCATGAAAACTCTCAACTTGCATAACAACCTTAAAACACACTTAGCGACTCACACAGCCATCACCTCTGAGTCTTGTCATTACGTCACGGCAATAAAATGATTTATGAACCCTGAAGACTCAAATGTTTTTGGCTGAATCTGAAAGAAACATTTTTAGCTTTGGGATGAGTGATGTCATGAGAGGGGAAATGAGTTGATACTGTTCCATAAGAATTAATAAAAAAAACTTCATGGTAATGTAAGAAAAAAAATCATCATTTCCAATTTCCATCTAACCAAAAGATCAATGTGATTGCAACACAGGAAGCATCAAATCATGACTGCAAATTTAAGGGAGTGGTTATCATTGGAATTTGATTCCCCCCATTGTCCCGCAAGAAATGTTTCCAGTCGCATTCAACTTCCACCGTGACTGAAAAATGTGTCAAAGCGTCATGTTGAAGTTTCCTTTAGGGAAATACGTTCTTGCAGGGAATATGAGTTTCCTTTTTGCAAAGACACCAAAACGCAAACCCTTTTTTTTCAGCCAGCTGCAAGCATCCTCATGATGACTCAAAGTTTGGATGAAGCAGCAAGACAACAACCGTGGGGTCCTGCCAGTCTGGAGGTAAGAAGGGGAGGGGAGGTGGCTACAATCAGAGCCAGACAGCCTGGAATGCCGCCAAAGTTTGGAATGAACACCCCACCCGGCCCGCCGCTCCTCCCCCATCCCGTATCCCAACATTTGTCAGCCTGGCCTCGCCACCGCTGCACTTGCACTTCCCTTCTCATCGTTCTTTCCGCTCCTCCCTCCTCTTCACCACCATCTTCTACCTGCACTTTTGCTCCCCTTGCCCTCATCCCCTCCTCATATTTTACCAACAGGAGGTTGAAAATCCTCACAGCAGACTTTCCTTAGCGACAATATCATTCATAAATCTGCTCATTCAGTCATCAAACAGAAATTCCGGGCAGGATGAGGACTTTGCCTACCTGACAACATGGAAACATTTTTCCACTGCCAAACTGGCTCCCATTCAAACACACACACATAACTGCACTTCACACTTCCACCAGTTGGTGTCAGGACAGACGCATAACAACGCGCCGCACGTACCCAGACGAAAATGCCCTGAGGGAGTCAGTCTCCCCAGATTCCCTCTCTGACAGCAAGTACATCTCGATCAGTTAGAAATGAGATAAAAGGCGGCAGGAAGTGAACCCAATGAGGTACTGACGTGCCCGATGATGAGCGTGATGGACGGCCACGAGCGTAATGGACGGCAAAACAGGCCTCGCACTTGATAAACGGCCGAGTGGATGATCTGGATGAGGACGTTCGGGACATGAGGGAAGGCTGTGTAATTACCCCCAGGGGTGCACGGAAAACTAAATACTAGAGGAGAGTCGGGAAGTTGTGGAAGCGCTGGAGTGTGCAAAAATAAACACGTGAGAAGACACTCCGACAATAGCCTCGATCACGCAGCGTAATTGCAGCATTAGAACCACAATGGCGGATGAGATGTTAATTTGTCCGTGCCGAGTACACCAAATCCAGACAAATGGGGCGTTGGCGCATATTGTGCCTCCCTTTCCACAGAGTCCATTAAGAATATGCTCTTGGAATAGAAACCAAGTCGAGCTGCTCTGCAATGTGCCGACTGGGGCCAATTAGCGGAGCCCGGGTTTTCAAGCAAACACGGTGAAGCAGCAGCTAACTGTGATGCGGCAGTTGCCAACAGAAGTGTAAATAAATGCTTTTCATCCTTTTGCAAATATGTTCTGATGAGGGCAAATCATTTTTCATAAAGGAATTGAACGCACATGCACTTTTTTCATGACGAAATGACCCCCCCCCTTTCCCCTCACTTCATATGCCCTTTCCCTAAAAAACAAACCGTCCAGCATTCCCCACTAATCCCCCTCTCCTCTCCACTTGGCTCTGCTCGAGCTCTTAAAGCTTTCTCCTCCACTTGTGTTTTTTCTCTCCAGTAGAGCCCAATTCAGCCCCCCCCCCCTGCCGCGTCTTACAGCCCCCCCCCACACACACTTAACTAACTTTGCGGCTCCTCCTGGGGCTAACGCGTAACACGTGACTCTAATTAACACGTACTGTAACAGTTTGAGTCGTGCGAGCGTGGATGAAAAATAAATTTGACATTTCCAGCGTCGTGTCGAGGACAGGGATTGTGTTTAAAGGAGCTATTTTCTTCTAGAGAGAGCCAACCTTTAGAATGACCCAGATAACGGGCATTTACATTTATCTGCTGGCGTATCTTTGGAGCACCTCAGCCAAAGTGTATGGAATAAATGAGTCAATCCACAAGCAGATGGATGGATAGCAACGGCGACAAGAAAGTGGAGGAGTGAGTCACTCGTGATGAAATCAAACAGGAGCATCTGTAATTTAAATTCAGCGCTGCATCATCGCCGCTGACAGTGAATGTGATGGAAGTCATCTGAGTCACTTTAGTTAGCCGCAGTCTAAACGTGCGTGGGTGAGAGTTGCAGCGTGGCGGGAGGCCCCTCGCTCTTTCTGTGTGCGTGTGTGTGTGACCGGCCAATGCATCACGAGCGAGATTAGCATCAACAACGTTTGACCTTGCGTGGCATTGATGGCGCATGACACAGATCACAATGTTGTCACACAGGTGTGTCGCATGCTTGCACACGTAGGCGTGGTGAGAATGGAATGGAATATGCCCCTAAATCAAATGGCTTGTACCTCCAATTCATGTGGAGTTGGGCCGCTGGAGGTAATAATAACCTTCCTCAGAAGCAATCACAAATATCAGGGGAGTATTGTTTTGAGCAGAGACTGACCTCTGCCGCAGCCTGGCCTGATCTCCTTCGCCCGAGCGGGCAACTAACAAAAAGATGTGTCACATCTATATATAAACCACAGCACGGGGATTGGCTGGATTATGTATGATTTATGTCGGGCGAGCTGCACACATCCACCGTAAAGCCTTTTATTGTCCTGCCACATCCCCACCAATGCATTTCATTTTTAATGATCTGTCTTATGAGCCTGTTCCAATGAGAAATTTGCAGGTGGGAAAATAATACTCCCAAAACCTTCACTGCACAAAATGATGCGATCATTTTTCAGCAAAAAATAAAATCGGACTTTTGAGCACTTCTCCTCCATTCGCCTCACGTTTGGCATATCAAAATGCTGATATGATTAATGATTAACGCATAGGTGTGCCTGAGGCCGCCTGTAATGAAAGGCCACTCTAAAATATGATGTTTTACTCAAATTGGGGATGACTTTGTATTGTACAACTTCATTGGTAGTCTAATTCAATATATTGAGTTCTGAGCCAAGTTACCAAAAAAGATTACAAATTGAACCTAACACAGCGCTTATGATTTCACGCAGCTCGGGCCCGATTAGATATTAGATGCTTTGAAATTACCCCAAAAAAAATTGTTTTCATTGTTTTTTTTTTTTTTTACTAGTAACACATTAGACAAAACACACATAAGACAAAAATAATTAGCTGGAAGGAAATACCATGTCTTCTAAGATAAAACCCAAAGGCAGCAGGTACAATGAAAACAACAGAGGCCCCAGAATTGAACCCTGCGGAACACCATATGACTACACAAAGGTTCCGTCAGCCAAATAGGATCAAAACTGCTCAATGCTGCAACCACTTCACTAGTATTAAAAAATCAACAATAAATTAATTAATAAATTACTATACCTTGCAATAAATCAGTTATCCGTCATTTCATTCTGCTGCATATTGAAATCAGCAATGGCCCTACACACTTGTTTTTCCTTTTTACCATGTCCACTCTCGTGAAAATCCCACACACACCATCTCAACACCTCTCTCTCGCTCACGTCTCAAGCTTTGCTTTTTTTCCTCCCAGTCCTCTGCCCATCTGTCCGTCTCGTGTTCTTTGCTCTCATTCCTTCTTTGCCACACTCACAATGTGAGTGACCACACGAATGCACCCCCTCCTCTGCACACTTGTCCTTCTCACTGTCCAGACTGTCCAGCTTGTGTCATTCTCAGCACACACCACACACACACATTTGTCATCTCCAAGAGAGAGGGCAAGACGGGGACAAAATGGAATGGGACGGGGGAGGGGGGGCTTGCAAAGACGGAAGTTCTAGATATCATGTTGGCATCGGAGGAGGAGATTGAGGACGTTGTAGGAAAAGCAAGGAATGAGTGTGGGGTGGATCAATACTGCAGGGAGGGAAGGAAAACCCTGTTTTGTGTGTGTGTGTGTGTTTTTTTCCAGGGTCTTAGGATTTCTGACGGCGTATTCATGAGGAGGGATGGAAACAGCTGCCGTGCATTGTCAGGAGAGAGAGAGAGAGAGAGAGAGGTAGAAAAAGAGTGGAAGAGGAACCCCCTATTTTAGCTCAATATTACAGCAATGCAGCGATATCCAAAACAATGGCAGCCGGCCACTCTCGGCATTGTGCTATTGATCCTCCCCCCCTCGTGGCAACCTAATACACACGCTGCCGCTCAATCTAATTGTTGTTTTTCTTTACACACGAGCCAGGCAAATATAGTAGTTAAGCATGCGCCGGCAAATGAGAGCTCGCAAACTTGCCGGCGATATTGACGACGCTTTATTTAGTCGCCAACTGCCTCCAGGCATACTGACTTACTAACCGGATCTAAGACACTGCACCGGAGAGGGAGAGAGAGAGAGTGAGAGAGTGAGAGGGAGGACGGATGAGTGGCCAGGCAAGCGCAGGAGAGAAAGAGAGAGCACAGGAGGAGGGGAGAGGGGAAAAAAACATAGCGAAGAGGAAGAGAGTCGCAGGAGGAAGAGGGAGAATGCACGGCGTCTGGCTAACTCTTCCATGCTTGTATCCAGGGCCTTTGTGAATACACCATGGGATGCATCGGCTCCAGGAGACTCAGTAAGCATCACTTGTCTTGCTCGCTCAATGCGGAAAAAAGTAGGGGGGGGGGGCAAGGAGAAGGGGGTGGGATGGGGATGGAGATGGGGGTGTCCTGCAGAAGTGACGCTTGGTGTTCCAGAGATGCGAGATGTTTATGCATGCGTGCTGTGTTGTGCTTCTCGCTCTTTGCCGTGTTTAAGAAAGCTGTGCTTGCAGCGGCTCTTCCATACTGTATGCGGGCAAGATGTCACAGACGATATGTGTTCCAACGTGGCTGTATGTGTGCGTGTGTGTGTGTGTGTGTGTACCCCCCCTCACCTCCTCCACCTCTCGGCACCCCTCCTCCCATCCCTTGATTTATGATGCTGTTTGGCAGTATGTATATGTGTGTGAGTAGGAGGCAGAGCGGGATGGAGAAGGCAGAGGCGGGAGCTTATTTATAGGGCGGCATGGCTCCAAGGAAGGAAGATGGGGAGGGCTGGAAAAGGAAAAAAAAAAAGGCGAAAGTGATAATGCCATTGTCGGAGGCGCTTGCACAGTTTGTTGTTATTTGCGGCGATAATAGGGATGAAGCTGAGATCATCAGACAAGCGGCAGAGGAGGAAGGGAGACGGACGGATGGCCGTGGAGAGAGGGAGGGGCAAATACGTGCGGGCGAGGGGTGGGGGGTGGAATGGATGAGAGGCTTCAGGTGAGAGTCAAAGCACACGGTGGGCGCCGACCGCTTAGGGTGGACTCTTGAATGTCACGTCCAACCAACTGTTTGTTGAAATGTTGCAGCGCAACACTCGAGGCGAAAAATAAACACACTTCCTCTGCCGTTAAATATTCATGAGCCACTTAGCGCGAGAAGCTCTTCAACTTATTTACGGCAAAGGAGCAATGTCACCACCAACGCAGCCCAGCCCTTTGCAGGGTCAAGCACGTCCCGAGCAGGTAAAAGGTCTTGCGGTGTCTCGCTGAGCTCTTCCCCCCCCCCGCCATCCTCTCGAGGTAAATTCTTGATGAGGGCTGCTTTAAAAATATCCAGCTCGAGCACGTCGAAGACGAAAAAGCAGAGCGGCCGGGAGGTGGCTGCAAACTCAATGCAGCAGGCTGGTTTCCACCTGATTTAAGCGTGTGGTAGAGCTGAGAAGCAGCACAAGGTCGGGGTTGACACGAGAGCCAAGCAAGTCCAATTTGTTAGAAAATAATGGAATTGCGACTAGCTTGCGGCGACGCGAAGGGCGCCGTTGTTCTCGTCCTCACTTTGAACGGCATCAAAAAGATGGCAAATAATACAACAAGACAGCGCAGCCAATTTCAATGGCACGTTTTAAGTGACACGAGCTGATAATGGGCTATGATCATGAAAAATGGAATGCAAAGTAAAGTGGAGCCTCCAAGGTCGATGAATCAACAACTCATTTGGGGACGAGGTCAAACTCTAATTTGAATCAATTGTTCCGAGGAAGTAATGGAAATTGGATGAATTTGTGTCAGGGCCTAACTGTTGCCGTCATGAAAGCTTCACTACCTGCTGACATGACATGCAGAAGAGGATTTCTGCTTCTAAAATAGGGATTTTTGTTAACCACATTGAACTGACTAGCCAGGGAGGGCAGAGAGTATATCACATCAATTGCAGTAACAATTAGCTTACAGTTTGGCTACATGGAAACGGCTAGTTATGTTAGTGTTGTTAGAAAGTCAAAAGTAAGTCCTGCTGACAAAAAGAAGGAAGTACTATCTTAATATGACAAAGGCCTTCTTAGACGACTTATTATAAGTATTATAAATTATAGAAAAGGTTGGAAAACAACTGCTAATGTAGATAGATTGGTGACAGCTTTAGCATTATGCGCTAGCTAGCTATACAGCGTCTGTATTTGAAGGCTAATTCGGTGCTGAGTGATACGCTAACGAACACACTGTTATGTCCTCATAGTAAAGTGTGTTTTTACTTCTTTATTGTACTGTATTTATTTTTAACTCGACAACAATAACAACAAGGTAACTTTAATATTTCCATACATTACAATGGGCAATATATCAATTTCAGTTTGCAAACGTAGTTTTGGAACGAATTTAAATTTGTGAAAGGACGTTTTAGTGTTGTTCCTACAAATGTAACATTTACCATAGCTAAATCCGATTTTAATATTGCTTTTTCCTAGGTTACCGTTGTTCCGCCTTCTCTACTGAACAGTGTCATAAAGCAAGGATCAAGCAGAATTACTTTTGATGCCTTCGTGCGTCAAAGGCGCCTGTTTGCTTTTCTGGATCTCTATTGAAAAACACACAACAATGGAGACAATAGCATCTCCAGCAGGTTGTGTTTGCACTTGATGTGATGCTGATGTAACCCTCCCCCCTTCGGTGCCCGATTCAGCAGCCAGACTAATGTGGAGGCATGCTCGTGTTTATCCTGGGTGAGAATAGCTTCAGTGTGCACTATTGATCGGGCTTCTCCGCTGCAGTCCGAGCCGCCGAATGGAGATCAACAGGAGGCTGCCCGATCGGGTCTGGCTTTTAGCGGGAGTAGCCGCCGTGTGTCCGGATGACCTCCGGTAACTCGGTCATTAAGTCCGACTGCGCGGCGTAGTCGTTCTTTATGTATCTGTGACAGCAATTTCCTCCCCAAATCAGTCCATGAACTGTGAATTGTTACACTAAAGTACAATTGGGTTAGAAGATTGTTATCAGAGCTTACCCAGATAGTTTTTTGTTTTTTTTAAATAGATCCAGTGTGATTTTTTGTTAAAGGACGAACAAAACTGTTCCAACTAGAGAAAATAAGTGTCAAGTAATTCCATCCATTTCTGTACCAATGTTCTTGTTCAGCGTCTCTTGGCTGAGCTGGAGCCGATCCCAGCTGACTTGGGGTGAAAGGCAAGACGACCAGTCTGCCAGTCAATCACGGGGCACATAATGAGTCAGGAAAGCATTCACACTCACATTCATGCGAGTGGGAACTGAAGCGCTGCCAGCACGGAAGTCATCCAGCCATCCATTCGTTTTCTATAGCACTCGTCGGCTCAGATGCTGGGTGGGGGCACACCCTGGAATTTGTAAGACAAAAAATATCATTTGAAATATGAATAGTGCAAATCAAGGTCTAATTGAGAACAACGCCCCAATGGAAGGTTGGAGCCGAGATTTGAAACTATGAGACAAGTGTGCCCTCTACATCAGTGCGGACGGACCACATGCCTTTTTTGGGCACCCTCTCCTGATCTAGACGCACCTCGGCTGTCACTGAGCAAGCACAGCGGCGTCCAGGAAAAACATCTGCCAGAAGCTGCTCGTGACCTTCTCCGCACGACCTTCGAGAGAAGTCTAACCTGATGGCTCTCCCACTGCACTGAGGAAAGAACGAACGCTTCTGAGGGCGGTCAAGACAGAGAGACCCCTCTCCTCCGTCTTCACGTCTCGTTAGCTAGAAAGAGGCTGTCACCAATGGCGGCGCCCACTCTCCGTGACCCGCAGGCGCTGCTGGTCCACACGGACCAGAACTTGGGAGTGGCGCTCCAATTTCATCACCTGAGAATACATCTTCTATTCTACTCGACATTCTTCCACAGAAGTGAAAGCCTGCATTATACGTTTGTAGAACAGATGAGAAAATCAATAAGACGTCGGCTGGCGCGCTTGTTGATCATCTCTGGATTTCCCTTTTGCACGCTGGCATTTTGTTATTGTCCAAAGCGACATTTTACTCCCAGATCAATGCATGCCGAATCAAAATGGAGCAAAAACTCTACAATGTCATCCGGCTGGAAGTCCCGTAGCAGCTCACACGGCACTTCACTTGTATTCAGTTGACACAGGCAGCTCCCATCGATAAATCGATCGTCGTAAACTACAAATTTCATTGACTAGGCGGGGCTTTTCGACATCTCGTCAGCCCCGCCGGGTCACGTGACGGTGACGCGCAGGGCATTCATCAGCCCTTTCGACGAGCAAAGGCCTTGAGAAGAAGTCGATGGGAGGGGCGAATTTTGGCCACGTCAGCAAAGAACGGCCACGGCAAAACATCTGACAGTGAAATCAGTCAACTATTTCTCCTCGGTGTCAGCGGATCAGCTTTTTGCGCAGGGCGGGCAGCGTTTTGGAGAGCAAAACTACCACAGCCATTATCAGTAATGGGACTCATCTTGTGCCAGCGCCACGGCGCGGCTCGCAATTGATGCGCCGCCGTTGGTATCATCAGCCGTATCTTTGCTCGAGACCACGCATCACAAGCGTTTTCCCGCATCCATTTAGCGGGTCACATGATACCTGCGAGCGCTAGAAACATCAATCATTGCATAAATCAGGGCATTGTTTGCGCTGCGTATCTAACGGCGCTGGCGCGGCGGGCAAGCTGCTGCAGCAACATGGAAATAATAGCGCGAAAGTGGGACATCTTGATAAGTCACCTTCTTGCGCAGACTATTTTGATTTTGCTATTCAGTACAACACGTAAGCAATGCAGGGGATATCAAATTGCGGGGTTCTGGTACTTTGTATTTACAAATACAGCGAGGCTTGAAATTATATTTTTTATTTGTAATAAATATTTAGCATGTGATTGAGGCCTAGTTGGTTAAGGAAATAGAGAGAGCGTTGCAGTCGGGGAATGAACTTCACGCTTCACGATGTTTAACGCTCTTAACTGTTATACAGTCGTTTCCTGCTGTAGACTATGTGCACACGGTTACAATGAAAAATGTCACCGTTAACGCTGATGATGGATGACATGGTGGCAAAGTTGTACAGGCGGGATCGTGCGCGTCAACGAGGCTGGATTGGCATTTTCACACCCAAGTGGCACATTTGGGATCGGCGCCAGTGTCGATAGAAAAAGAAAATCCGGGGTGAGGGCCTCTTCCAAATGTGGATAAAGATCAGATACTTATCGGATTTCTGACACTGTTAGTGCGACGTGAACACTGATCAGACGTACTTAGTCGATGCCAGCTAGATGTAGTCAAATAAACATAATTTGAAATAAATAAATAAATAAAATAAATATATCACAGAGAGGGATTCCCTGCCACACCCACCGAAAAGAACACAACCGTGACCGTTACACACACTTGGTTCGTCGAGGGCCACATCCGCCACTCATCCCCGCTGTTAACCGGGAAATCTGGCAGACCGAGGCGGAGGCTGTCTGATTGGCTTCGGTCCAATTCGGCAATGCCATCAACATATTCAAGGTGAATGAGTCATTGACGCAGCACTGAGACACGGCGAGGCCTAACGACCCTCACCCGAGGATGGCAATGACAGCACATGTGACGGAGGGTCACCACCGGCGGGTCACGGGAGTTCACGTTAAATGTAAACAGGTCGATACGTGGGCTCGCACTTGTTATCGTCGGGAGCTTTCATGTCTAAGTGGCAAATCGGAGTCAAGAGGCCCGCACTCGTGTGTGTGTGTGTGTGGGTGGGCACGACGGCAGGCGTTTTTGTAAACAATCTGACTCAACCGCAGAGCGAGCTATGAAAATGAAACATAATGCCGTAAAAAAAAGGGCGCGTTTCATTGCTGGAGTATCCGCGCGGTGATCTGAGGGGCGGAGTGGGGTGTTGTAACGTTGCGCTGGAGTGTGTTTATGAATTTCTGTGCAATTGCACACGCAGTCAGCATTAGCGTGTGACCGGTGCTAATTGCATCTTTGTTATCTGCAGATGTTCGTCTCACAAGAAAATAAAGACCGCGATATCGGCCTGGCGCATCAGTCGCTGATTTTGCCCTTCCCTGCAGCTTTTCATCCTTTTAACACAATTGGATGTCATTTCCAGATCAGCTTCTAAATGTTCCTTCTACATTTAGCGGACCATTAGGACGTTTATGGCTGTTATCGGGTTGATGGATGCCGGCGGAACGTGGCTGCGGCAAGATGCGACTTTACAGGTTTTTGGTTACCGCACTAAGTGCAGTGCAGAAGTCGATGACATATTTACCTTCCGGCAGTCACGGCTATCGGCGTGTCCCGGGGGCCATTTTCATGCCCCTCGTGTCATTTGGGCATCTCTTCCCCCCCCTGCGAGTTAATGACCCGTGCTGTGTTTTTACATCTCGTGTCCCTCCCCTGCAATTTTGTGTCTTTCCAAAGGAACATTTTTGTTTTCCCCGCGCCAAACTTCACATCTGCACACCTCACTGCGAGAGGGCTTCTATCCAAGCCATTACCCCTGTGTGGGATCCAGCTTCGTCGCAGCTGTCTTGATAAACAAGCACCGAGCCACCGGTTCCTCAGCGGTGTGGCTTCAGGGTAAGCGCGAAGTCAAGAAAAGACAGATGACAGTCAAGCGCTTCTCACTTGAGCGTGAACCGTCAAGCCGCTCCGGTCCAAGCTGGAGTTGACAGTGCAAGCGCTGCAGATCTTTGGTCATTCATTACGCACGGCTGAGCCTGAGCCGCTCCCTCTTTTTCCTCCCGGTGCTCCTCCAACTCCCCCCTCGCTCTCGCTCCTCATCGGCAGTGCTAAAGCAGCCATCCCCCTCATGACAGCCAGCGCTGCACCATTGTGTGTGCGTCGGAGGAGCAGGGGAACGCCGAAGGAGGAAAAGACGGTCACGTGCTTCGTTGTTGTTGTTGTTTTTGTTCCTCCTGAAGAAGAAATCCCGCCTGCCTTCTCAAACGCGGAACTCCGCAATGTCTTGCTTTCACCTAACGGTTTGTGGAGCCACACGCGAGCGTGCCATAGCCTTAGAAACCACAGAGATACTTGCTAATGACGACTGACCCGTCATCTGAGGAGCCTGCAGCGCAAACAAGTCCAACTCATCACAAACAGAGACATCTGAAGCATCACTTGACAAACGCATCGACGGCGTCCTACTCAAGACACTCCGCTCCATCTGAAGATTTGCACACTTAATAGACCGGTCCCGTGCTGCCCGTTGGGCCGGAAGACCCGCAGGCTACAGAGGTCTTGAGCCACATTGAGGGAAGAGTGACTGCTAATCCGCTAATTGGACAAACAGGACTGCTGGATAGCGAGCAGAGAAATTGAAAAAAAAAAAAAAAACGTGAGCGAGGCAAACGCCGCGAGATGAATTGCGTGCGTTCTGCTGCAGGCCCAATATAGTTTGTGGGTGTGCATATATTGTGTTTGCGGGCCATGTTTATGGAATCTGGGACACGCTCCTCTCCCTCCCAGCCAGTCACAAAAGGTTTTAGTGACATACGCCGGAACCGTCTCACGTCGTACTCCAGAGCGACAAAAATGAGACACGGCTGACTAATCCGGCTCGGGTCACGCGCAGTTCAGCTCTAATAGTAAAATTTGCAAACGTCTCAGACAGCCTTTTACCAGCGCTCGGGGAAGATCATCAGCGGTTTCTTTGGTGCTTTTTTGCTGAGAGTAATGCTTTCTTTAATAAGGACACCTTGTCCGTGTTATTTTATACCAGATGACACGAGTCGAAGTGCGTCATAAATCAGCTACGCGTTTGGTTTGTTCAGGATTGGTTTCTATATTGGGTGAGGGGTGCGGGAGCCTCCATGCTGGATTTGGGTTAAGAGGTGGGCTGACGGCGCCGGTCCGCAAAGCAAGGGCAATAAAGGCGAGTTTGGCTGAGTTGGGGCGGAACGACCTCGTCGACAACGGAGATTGTGTGAATTCCCACGGGCACGCTCCCAAGTCTTCCGATCCCCAAAAGTCACTTTGCACTTGCACCAGCTCAGTGGCCTAGTGGTAGAGTGTCCGCCCTGAGACTGGAAGGTTGTGGGTTCAAACCCCGGCCGGGTCATACCAAAGACTATAAAAATGGGACCCATTGCCTCCCTGCTTGGCACTCAGCATTAAGGGTTGGAATTGGGGGGTTAGATCACCAACTGATTCCCGAGCGCGGCACCGCTGCTGCTCACTGCTCCCCTCTCCCCCAGAGGATGGATTAAAATCACACGGGGATGGGTTAAATGCAGAGGATAAATTTCTCCACACCCATGTGTGTGTGTGTGACGATCATTGGGACTTTAACTTTAACTTTAACTTTTTGTTTCCGCAGGTACATTCGGACAGACAAGAGGCCATGCTGCTGTATTTCAAATTGTACAATCAATTGAATACAGTTCTCTGCATTTTGTGTTTCTCCTGGTTTGATCAAAAAACCCAAGTTGGAATGCAGAAAGCTTTTTTCATGATGATAGCTTCCGCAGAGACTTTCCCAAGCTTCAGATCAGGGGTGTCAAATTAATTTTTTTTGTCACGGGCCGCATCGCAGTCATAGTTTCCTTTGGAGAGCCATTATGACTGTCAACCCAAATAAATGCATGAACATCTCATATTATATACAGTGTAGGCTACACGAACAAACTGCTGAATAACTAGTTTTGAAATCAGAGACTACTAAAAACTTCAACATTTTAAAAAGATGAATGGTAATAAAAATCATCTCTATTTTTTTTTAAAAGTGAAGACAATTTGCAAGTTTAGTTTTGATACAAAGTTGATACGCAATTTGTCTTTGCGGGCCAAATATATTTACGCTGCGGGCCAAATTTGGCCCACTGGCCAGAGTTGGACACCCCTGCTTTAGATGAACGTCTGGAACGATAAGCTTACGAAAACCGCCGAGACGAAGCCGTCTCGTGCTGATGGCCTCACATCTGTCAGAATGACACCTGAAATGAAATCGAATGAAACGAGACGCGGCCCGGCCTGTCGGCCGCTATTCATATTCTGGTTCAGTCCTCTCGAGGAGGAAACGTCTCCGCGACACCGTTGTAAAATCAATCGCCATCGACACGGAGCGACAGAAAATGAAAACTACCCCTTAATGAAGTTAGAGGAGTTATTTTTCTCAACCGGCTTCAGTAAATGTATGTCGTTGGAGAAACGTTATCATTGTCTAGAGCGTCACTCTTTTTTTTTTTTTTGTTAGTTGAGACGGAAGACACAGAGCAGAGGTGATGTTTTGGAATCACTGGGTCAGTGGGTCGCAGACATCACTGGCCATCCGCAAAGCCAAAACGCTCTCACTGGCGCTGCTGAGGAATAGCTCATCATCGGCAAACGCCGCGCTGACTACCTCATCGCCTCCTCACACACACACACAAACACACACACACACACACACACGCTGCGCTGACACGGGAGTGCACCCCTCTGAGAGTTGCTGATACAGAGAGAGAGCTGGCACCTAGAGACTAGAGCTGTGTTTAAACCCAATTAGCAGTACACTATCAAATTAAACCAATGTTTTAATTAGGATTTGAGCAGTCTGGAAAACGGGAGGTATGGGGGGGTAATAATAACATTAATTTATCCATCTGAGAAGGTCTTGTAAATGAGTTATTGTTGCTCTCTCACTTTTTTTTTAATTGACCACAAATTAGAAATTTCTTGGAGCCGATACAACTTCTGGACTTTAAAGTTCATGTTCTCCAAGCTGTTTTGTCTTGAATCAGAGGAGCAAATGTACTTAATATATATCCTCTCTCTCTCTCTCTCTCTCTCTCTCTCTCTCTCTCTCTCTCTCTCTCTCTCTCTCTCTCCTTTTCTGTGCTCTCAGCAGCAGATGGCGTGCCAGTCCAGAAGGATGGCGAGCAGGTAAGACCTTGTTCACCTTCCGCCGCATCTTTCCCCACAGGCGGATGAGCTGGCCGACTTGATGCAGTCGGTTTCACGCCACAGGAGCTTCCTTGCCAAAGCGGCGCCGCTCGCGCTTAGTAAACGAGGAACGTTAACGCGCTTCCATATCCACCGCGCGCGTAGCACTGGAAGAGTGAGCAAACGTCTGGCTCAGTAGGCTCATTGCAGTCGGGTTGTCCGATAAGTCAGTCACCATTCCCATGACACCTCCCCATCCTTGTCCTCTGGGACGGGGGCATTGGAGAGGGAGGAAGCCATTTCCCACTAAAACGCTGCCTCACTTTTCAAAGCAAATGAACTGGCAGAGCCATCCCATGATTTATTTATGTGCCATGCCCTTGCAGAGAGAAAAACACCCACACCCATGATCATTTTTAGGAGACTTTTTCTTTCCAAGATGGGAGATAGAATGTATGAAAGAACAAACAATACACGACACGGAAAAGGAGGAGTAAGAACAAGAAGATTAATGGAATTGCATCAATCAATTGCTGCAAAATATGCAAACACAGCATCAGTCTAACATAATATTTACGTGAGTCTATATTAAGAGGGAGTAACAAGCCAAAGTAAGCTTAATGCCACTATGTGGGAAAAAAAATCCCTGAAAAATCTGGAAATATCCCAAAGTCCTTCAGGGGGTGCCAATGCCCCCATGGCCCCCCCTCTTAGCTCCGCCAGGGGATGTATTTATTTCGGTATTACAGAGCGGCATGCAGTTTGAATTGTAGTTTATTACCTTTTTTTTTAAAACATTTTTGAAATGAGCTGGGGATGTAATTTGGCTCAGGCTCATAACTTCCTTTCATCGCCGTGTTCATTAATGTACAAAGACCACAAAAAAAGCCAAATTGGCTTTTGTGAAGTATTCCAACAGCGACCTTGACCTTGTCACCACTGATTTCTAATGAGTTCCTTCACCTTTGAATCTGAATGGACACACAAGGTGAATGTTGGACCAAAAAAAAATGTTGCCACTTACTTGATTGGCACTTGACTTGAAACGAAGCGCGCTAATCGACTTTTCGGCAGCGGCGAGAGCCACCCGCTTGTCCTCCTCGACTTGGTGTCCGGCTGATAAAAGAGAAATCCCGTCTTATCGTCTTTGTCCTCGGTGGCAGCCTACACACACACACACACATGTTGGTCTCGCTGCAAGCTTCAGTTGTTGGTCTGACAGATGATCAGATTCAACTGACATCTTTGTCTGTCTTTTTATAGCACAAACAAGCAGCGAGCAAAAACTGCAACAACAACAAAAAAAATGCTCATTTTGGACAATATTCTCCTGATTGCGGCTGCAGTGGTTTTGTTGAAGTGCACCAAATTATACTGTTGTATGTTTGTAATGTAAAAAAAAAAAAAAAGCAGTGATGCAAATTCTGGGCAATTTGCAAACTCCGCCCATTTCTGCAGGTGTGAGAACGTTTGTAAGTGAGCAGGTGGCTCGCTCATTCATCCCCTGCTCGTCCAAAGTGAACAAATCCAAACTGATGGCTGTTCAATTCCCTCCCTTCTCCTTGTCATTCTGTGATTCCCGGAAAAACCCGTCCGTGTCTTGTATCTCGCCTCGTCGTGTGTGTCCCCCCCCCACCGCAATCTCTGCCATGCATGTCGATGTACACCCCTCTCTCCTCCTCAGCATGGACGTTCAGAATTTTCATGGGAGGGGATCAATGTAAGTGTGGTGACATTGTCCTTTGTCCCTTTTGTCGCCGTCTTTTGAGGTCGATTCTTCACCCCCCCACCTGACTTTCCTCACCTTGGCTTTCAAGTCTTGTTTTACGTGTAGAGCGGGCACAGTAGCAATAAGCGCACGGTAACTTGCAGTTATGATTTTGGGCCGATGTCGATTGATATTAATCCAACATCTCCATCACCTCCCCCTTCCACTCACCTCTCCCTAACACTGTCTTTGTGTGCCCCGTCACACCGTCCATACAATTTTTTTCTTTCTCCACCCCCGCCGCCATCCCTCTCTCCTCCCGTCTGCTGCAGCTTTCTATGGAGGACACCACGTCCATCCTGCCGCGCCTCAAGAGGAACTCAAACGCTTACGGCATCGGCGCTCTGGCTAAGTCTTCTCTGTCAGGTGTGTCAGGTGTGTGTCTGTGCTGTGACCGGTAAAGAGACCCCATGTTGGCTCCGTCCCAACGCGGACACTGGAGTCAGCATGGTACCCAAAATGGGTTCCCCAGTTTTGTTTTGTTTTGCTTCACCTCCTCCGTTTCCTGCTCCCCTCCCCACCCCCTCCACACTGTGATTGTCAATGACTCAGCGTGAGTCATTGGCGGAATGAAATCAGGCTGAGAAAGACAATAGACATCACTGTGCACTGTGCTGCGTGTTGCTCTGAGAACAGGTGAGTGACAAAGTGAATTAGAGTGTGATTTGGTGTCTGTGTGTCGTCCTGAATTCAAATCAGTTTGGATGTTTGGACTTGTGCAAAGTGGCGTGCGTGTTCAGTGGAATTTAATCAAGTGCGGTCAAGTGTTGTTGTTTTTTTCAGTGCAGTGTTGTTTTTGGTTTCATCCAGTGGCGGTTTTTGAGAAAACTGGTGGGGCACCAACCATGAAGCTACGTTACTTATCTACAACATCTAAGCCACAAATGTGTTTTTTCCATATATTTTGTTGCCAAACTGCTAAAATTAATTTCTAAAAAAGTTATAAGTTTGTTTCTCGGTGTGTCTCACATTGGTGTGGCACTTTACTGCTCGGCAGAATTGGTCAAGTATGAAAAAATCTGTGTTGGAATGTCAAATGAGATGCTGAGAAAAACACTATGGAAATTACCCCCCAAAAAGGCTTTTTTTTTTTTAATATAGTGGAACCTCTAGTCCACAGATGTCAAACTCAAGGCCCGGGGGCCAGATACGGCCCGCCACATCATTTTATGTGGCCCGCGAAGACAAATTGTGCAACAAATATATACTAATACAATATAAATATATAATAATAATATATATGATAATATAAATTAATACTAGAATTGCAAATTGTCTTCACTTTTAATAACATTTTAAAAAAAATATTTGACCAGTTTTTACTCGTCTGATTTGAAAACAAGTTATTTGTCAGTTTGTTTTGTAGCTTTTACTGTCTATAATATGAGGTGCTCATACATTTATTTAGGTTGACAGTCATAATGGCCCTCCGAAAGAAGCTATGACCACAATGCGGCCCGCGAAAAAAAAGAGTTTGACACCCCTGCTCTAGTAAGTCAAACCCAGTCAATTCCAGGGAAACTAATCTCCATTAGTTAAATTCCATTTGTAACTCGATTTCCATTTCAATTAATTTTTAACTGTCATACAAGGGGCAAATGAGGTTACTCCCGTAAAACATGTAAAAACCCTTTTAATCTCACAGATGGTGAGTGAGATAACAAGTTGGCGCTGGAGTTTTACTGCTTTGAGTGAGCATCCACTTAGCTATATATATTTTTTTTAAAACAAACATAAAATCTAGACATTATATGTGTATGGGAATCTTTGGTGACCCCACCAGCTACGAATGCCCCGAGTCGACACTGGCTCGATGGAGTGGTTTTCTGCAGTGCAGTTGAATTGAGTGCAGTGCAGCCGTTCTACTGTGTGGACGTCCGCAAACATTGTCATCATTTGTTCATCTCATCACAAAGCATAACAAGTACAGTGGCACGCATGGCCATTACGGAAGTCAGCAGCTCGGCGGGCACGTTCTGACTTGATGCCACTCATACATCCCATCCTTCCTTGCTTCCTTCCCTCGGTCTGCTAAATCCAGGATGGCTCAGTCTCATTTCATGTCATCTCCATGACCTTTGTCATTCAGCTATTCTCATAATCCATGTTCATGAGCACCCTCATTTAACCGCAGCCTGGCTTCGACTGAACCGTATGCTTACAGAACTCAATTTGAATATTTAAGATGGTTTACAATATTAAATTACCTTCCAGCGAATATAAAAGGTTTACACACCCCTGTTCAAATGCCGTTTTTTAAAAATCTTATTCTCCCACGTGTTTTGGAAGCTTAAAAATAATCAAAATGTCCAAAACAATAGTGAACGCGCGATTGAATGAATGCCTGTGTGGCATGTGTCAATCAAAAGAAAGCATTGGATTTTTATTAGTTGAGATTGTTTCGGCGTACATAATGAATTGTCTGGTGAGCGCGTGTAATAACATCATATCAATCACACTCAAAGACGTAACTAGCTGCTCAATACCGTCAAACGGAAAAAGCAATAAATCAGTCCAAGCCTGCCGGCTTCACATATTGTGACAGGCCATCAAAACATCCGCCACCAAAGCGTCAGACACACTCCAGAATAACGCTTCTCTCCTTTGTCCGCCCTTCCCCCTCTTTTCTATTTGCCCACATGCCACTTCTCCATTTTGTGTCCCTCAACCCTCTCTCATCTATCACCCGCTCCGCCCCGACTCAGGCGTGACGCGCACTATGAAGGAAAGAGTGACCAAACCCACGGCCATGGCCCAGGGCCGCGTCGCCCACATGATTGAGTGGCAAAACTGGGGCATGGCCACGGTGGGCGTGGGGGGCATCCCCCAGTCCCGCATCACCACCCAGGAGCGGGAAAAGGAGCGACGGCTGGAGAACGACGCCTACAGCGACCTGAGCGACGGCGAGAAGGAGGCCCGCTTTGCTGCAGGTTGGGAAACACGCTGGCCAGAGCAAAGTCTTTCCTGACAAGTAGGGCTGAACCCGTTTGAAAAAGAATCCAATCTGTATTGCAATTCAATTATTCATTTTTACGGGGTTCTTTTTCCTTGTATGTAATGAACAAGCAAGAAATTGTTGATTGTTGATTTTAAAATAACAAAAACCAATTAATTATCAAATTAATTTTTGGACTTTAAAAATGGTTCAAATCATCATAACTCCACCTTCTCATCAGTAAATATTTCTGTAGTCCTGCACGAAAGCACAACGATTGTTTTTGTGTTGTATCAAATTAAAAGAATTACATTTACTTAAGTGACCAACATTTTGGTGGACCAAAGCAATAACCTAATCATAATTTGTCTATTCCCTTTTTGCACTAAATAATGTCCACTTTTTTAATAAAAGGATAGTAATTAAAATGTGCTTTATTTGATTTATCAATTAATTGACAAATAATTTTCAGATCAATTGACCATTGGAATAATCCCACTAAATAAAAAACTGCATCCTACTACATTGCAATGTCGATTTGAGTTTCATCAAGTGTTCAGCCTTACCGTCAAGTGCTCCTCTCGTCTTCTTCGTGTCAGTTCTTCAGCCAATTAAACTTGTCTTTTGCTGTCTTGACTTCAGGCATCCTGCAGCAATTCGCCATCTCCGAGGCGACCCTCATGGCCTGGTCGTCGATGGATGGCGAGAGCCCTCGCTCGGGATCAAACCAGGGCAGCGTGGCGCATCTGAGCGAGGTCAACCAGGAGAGTATCACCAGTCGAGGTAAAACGTTTGGCAAAGTGTGGACCCCGCAAATTGCAATCCCAAATCTGCATAAGCAGCACATTTAGATGGTTTAGCCACGTTAATGAGCCTCCCGTTGTGCTTTGCTGTTGTCCTTACAACCCAAAGCTTCGTGATGCTTCATTTGCATGAAATCATCCCAAGATTCTTAAAGCTCAGAATTGTGGCTCTTTTTTCCTCTGGGGTCCAATTTAAATCTGCCTCTTAAGAGAAAGCAGAACAGTGCTTCTGTCATGATCTGACAGTTCATGAATCAACATTATGTTGCTGCTATTAACTGAGATGGTCTGAGCGATAGGGATTATTTTTTTTTAGGCAGACACCAATGTACCTATTTGACGGAATATCATTCCGATTACCGATTAATTGTTCTTTCCTCCAGACCAGATCTTGCATCACTCCTCAGCCGAGGTGTGGCCTCACACTTACGTCTCCCAGGGACACTACTGCCTCTCCTCCTCGGACGCTTGGGAGCCCATCAACAACGGCCCGTCCGGCGTGGCGTCTCCCCCCGCCGGCTCCTACCTCGTGGGGAGCGAGGGTTACGACGGGCAGACGGCCGCTCACTTCCTGTCGCAGCAGCAGCAACAACAGCAGCAGCAGCAACAGCAGCAGCAGCAATTTAACCTCCAGCAGCAAAACCAACTGCAGCAGCTGCAGCAGATCCAACAGATGCAGCACTACCAGCAGCAGCAGCTCCTGCAGTATCAGCAACAACAGGTGAGCGCAAAAAAATGACTTGCCTGGTGGATTACAGCTCTTTCTCCGTAACGTTCTGATCTCCACGCTCTGCTTTGCTAGTCACTGGAACATCGGCTGCACAGCGCCAACCACTCCTTGCAAGCCACCCCTAACAGCACCATCCACAGCCTGATCCACCAAGTGCACCCACCCCTGGTGGATCTGTGGAACACGGGCCAGATGGAAGCCTACCAGGTGGAGGCTGGAGGCTACATGGGCACGGCGGCTGCGGTGGAGCAGGGCCTCTGCGTTCCTGCCGGAGAGGAGGTGGTGGGGAATGAACACTCGCCGCTGCTGGAGCAGCAGGAGGAAGAGGAGGATGTCAAGGTGAGCTTACATTATATTTACAATCCATACATATACATACACTGGTGGAGCTAGATGGGGGCTTGTGTGGGGGGCACTGCCCCCCCTGAAATCTTTTCAGATTTTTTTTCTTTCAACATTCCCACCCGTTTCCCGTAAGGAACAAATCATGAATCTTTATCAATGTTTTCAGAAGAATTTTGTAAAAGCAATTTTGTTTATTTTGCGGACTTCCTGAGATATCCTTGGCCCTCCACTGCCACCCCAAGAAAAACAACCCAGTGCATCCATCCATCATGTACTTCATCTACGTATATACCGTATCTACCAATCTGTCTTATCTATCCAGGATGGAGAAATGACACTGTGTATGGAGCCAGAGTCGTCCACATTGACTCCGCCCACACATCCGGGGGACGCCTCGGGCGGCAGCAGTCCGGGACTTCTGCCAGCCTCGCCAGTGAGTGAGCAAAGGGCCTGCGACGCCGCCACGCCGGCCGGTCTCGCTCACACGCTACAGGAAGAAGAGGAGGAGGAGGAAGAGGAGGAGAACAAGAACACCGGGCAGCAGGAAGAGGGGGCAGCCGCTTCCATGGCAACCAACTGACTTCCTGGCTGTCACATGACTCCTCCATACAAACTGACCGGGAGTCAGCCGTAATAATACAATATCTATCTATTATCCTGTTGCTTTTCAGGTGACAAAAAAAAATAATCCGGGCAGGATGAATTGTTTTGGAAATTGTGGACTCGTGCTGATAAGGATGCAACCTGATGCAACAAACTTTGTAAGCCTTACATCCCAAAGGTAAACACATGTCGAAAGGATGAGGAGCTACACGGACATTATCATCAGGGAACAGGGGGAGGGACAAGTGTTTTGTGTGTGTGTTGGGGGGGGGAGGGGCTGTGCGGCCAATACATGCATGCGACCCCATCATCCTATAACAAAAACATATTCCAAGATTATAATAGGAATCATTTTATAAAAATGCGTGAATGGCTGAGTGAGTATAAAAAAAAGTGTTTCAATATATGATATTAACATATTTCCATCAGTGGAGGAGGGGAGAGGAGGAGGGGGGGGCGTCTTTGTTTACGTTAGAATATTGTGTTCACCTTTCTTACATCTTAATGAGTTACGGCAACAACCCCCCCCCCCACCCCGCCAGATGATGAAAATAATTTCCATGACGCCGATCCCGCTGACACACACCCGAGCGATAACACTGCACAGATTAAGGATTGTACTGTAAAGATAAGTGTGCTTCCTACTCTGTCTCACTGTATGCATGTTCCTATGGAGTACCTGAACTATACGACACTGTATAGACTTTGCACTGAACCATCGTCGGGGGCGGGACGGAGGATTGGCGGCGAATGATGGAGGGGAGAAAAAATAAGACAAAACTCTCTCTTTTCTTCATTTGCACCGATGCAATCCAACTCATCAGAGGTTGCCTTCTGGACTGTCGACGTTGGCCGAGGCCCACTCTTCAAAGTTTTCAGCAACTAAAACCCGGCTGAGCCTCACCTAATGAAGATGATGATGATTTGAATGTACTGGCCTGGATCAGAATGCTTTCCAAGGGATTTGTGTGTTGAGATGGAATTTACTGCTGGCTCATCCGCAGCACCACAATGAAATTTGGTCAGGTCCAGAAGTATGTGGACCGTGCGTTATTTTTTTTGGTGGGGGGGGGGGGGATTTTGCATTTTTTACATCACCACAAAGAAATAAAACGAGATGTCATTCAAGTGTAGACTTTCAGCTTCCGCTTAATGTCATTGTGATATTTCATTGTTCCAAATCACAATCTGACTTTCCTGGGCACGAACGAGAGCAGCGGTTTGCACCTTGGACATGATTATCATTCAGGCAGGCATTTCTTGATGGTACATTTTGAGAACGATACGCCTCGCTTCCCCGGACCTCTGCTGATGTTGCGAAAAGCCGCCTGAGAAAAGGCAAAGGAACAGAATATTCTTCCATGGCCAAGTTGGATCTCAAGCATGTTTTTATAACTTCCTGAAGACAAAAGTAAAGATTTGAGTCCCGTCAAATTGAGAACAATTTTTTTTGGACTGTCATCCTTTGGTGTCATTCATCCTCTTCCGTAAAAGCTGAAAGTCTACAGTTCCGTCCCATCTTAATTGTTTTCTTATAGCTATGTACAAAAGCCAAACATCCTAAAACTGCTTCTGGACCTAAAAAACACAAATATCCAAATTGTAACCAGCAATAGGCGGACACAAGGCCGGTCAGCCAGTGCCAGCTCCTGTTATATAGATGTAAATAATTTAGATAACACTTTAGACTAGCAAATTATTATTTTTTTTCTTTCTTAACTTTCGGTTGGGATTTCACCACAATTTTGACCCGCATTCATCCTTTCTGCGTCGGTTCCATGAAAAACAAGCTCGTGTGGGTCTAGCTAGCGCCTACGAAGGACGCGCGCTGCCCAATCAGCCAATCAGGGAATAGAGGAGGCGGAGCTAAAGGCGTCTTCCTTGACGTGTTGATTACTGTGAGGCGGTTGCTTGTGTGTGGACACATTTGCATTTCTTTGTATGATTTGGAATCTTGCCCTGTGAGGAACAGAGGGGCGGGCGGCGTTCAAGAAACTTTCTGTCTTTTCTCTGTCGGGGAGAATCTTCTCCTCATGTTGTTGATTGTGTGAGAAACTTTGAAGATACAGTATATATACTGTATATACACACACATGCATATATATATATATATATATATATATATATATATCGATAAAACAAAACAGCAATTTACTGACTTGAATGAATTGATGTATTGATGGCTTCTTTATGCAATGTGGGAACAATGTTTATTTTTCTACTCAAAATCCCTAAAGCTAGAATACGTGTCATGGGTGTAAAGTCGTGCGCGCTAAAAAAAAAAAAAAATGCTGGGTCGAAAGTAGCCCGCATTGGGTGAAGCAGCTAACGCAGCGCTGGGTCCAAAAGGGACAGAGCTGGGTTCTTTATAGCCGAGGTATTGGGTTGTTGGCAACCCATGACTCAAAAATAACTAACCCAACCTCAGGTAAAAGTAACCCAATCTGCCCAAAATCCAAAATGACCCAGCGGTTGACTTAGCAAAATGAGCCGGTATTTTTTTAGTGTGCGCTGAGAAAAAAAATAAGAAGAGTTGGGTTTCGGCATGGGTTCTGGTAAGAATGTCTTTACACAATGGCACATATTCATTTATTTATTGAGCTATTAGGGAGGACTAGCTTGTACAGAATCAACGGTTCGATGTGACCCTTCTATGTTTTGTCGAAGGTCTCATGATTAATTGCTGCTTTCGTTCGATACGGGCTCACCTCAAAGAGGCAACATGCATGGGTGGAGTGTGGGGAGCGGGGCAACACTGCTTCTTTTTTTTTCCCGGGGGGTGAATTCCTGCTTTTTATTTTCTTGATCCAAATCTCAATGAATGAATAAATATGAAGCCACATTGATTTGTGTGGACGTAAAGGATTTAAGGACCATGTCTCTCTCTCCCGCTTATTTTCTATTTCTATGTTGGTGTTGTCAAAGCCGAGAAAAAAACCCATCCCTAGATTAAAACAACTGAAAACTAGCTCGGAACATTTTGAACCAAAGACTATTAAAGGCAATCAGCAGCATCAAAAACCGCAATGACTTTGTGAAATGACGCTTGTGTAGAAAAATTGGGACTCACGCGTTCTTGCTTCTGGGCTCCATTTCGTTATTGTCTTTATGCTTTTGTTTTGTTTGCCATCCTCCTCCTCCTCGTCACTCCTGCACGGGCGGACCTCCTCACATCACTCCGACTCCTTTTCTCGTCTCCTCCTGTGGAGCAAATAAACAGACAAAGCAAAACGTCTCGTGCATATGTGCATTTGTCTCTCGTCAGCCAGCTCTGCTTTTCTTCAATTTGGGATGTTGATGATGATACTATGGCCCATTGTGCTACTGGCATTAGCTAACATTAGCATGCGTGTTTATTTTGGCCAATTCTGAACATTTCTCGTCAAAACTCAACGATGACAAATTGAATCGTCCAACGAATGACAAGCGGTTTACATCGGCAATAATCATCAACCTTATTGACAATTTTTTTTAAGTGGATAAGCGTCAATATTGAGTAGACTGTTAAAGTGTGAATGAATAGTTAAAAAATAAATTCTTGATAATTTTCGCCATTTATTATTTTTAAAAATGACAGACCTTTACGGGTGATTTTACAGCAATTATATGATCATAAATTGTACAATTAAATTAACCTTCATCAGTAAACAGTAAATCCTCGTTGAGGTCAAAGTTATTAAGAAGTCTATCTCAACATATTTCATGGTCGTCATTAAGCACTGCCAGTCTTTCAAGGAGCTTCTTGGTTGAGTATACGAAATCAGATTGTCAAAAGAGTTTGTGAAAGACACAGGAAGGCACCTGAAATTTGAAGAATGGGGGAAAGAAAAGTAGAAAAAGTTGGCCCGCTGAGAGCGCAAAGTTTGTGACCTGACTCCTTCCTAGATGGGCTCGTCTGACTCCTCGCTCTCCTGCTCCTTGTGCAAGGAGGACAGCGTGAGGACGGGCCCGCCGGGTGAGCCCGGCGAGTCGGTGGGCGAGGAGGTAGACGGGGACGCCGGCTCGCGCGTGCTGGCCGAGTCGCCTCCGCTGGGCGAGGACGGGGCGTTGCGGGCGGGCATCCCTCGGGGATTGTCCTCCCTCGCCGGCTCCCCGTCCCTCCTGCTCCCTTCACCCCAAAGGTTCCGGTCCCACGTGGGTGAGGCAGGGTTGGAGGAAGGAGGCTGGTGCTTGCTTTTCCTGCTGGCGTCCCGGAAGCTGGCCAACGGTGGGCGGAGCCTCACGCCGCTCCGAGTCGAGCCCTCGATGGCTTTCTGTAACTGGGAGCACAGAAGAAGACACTCAATTCTCATTAAATCACTGAGAGTAAAAAACACAGCTAAGTAAACAGGAAAAAAAATAAACGCCTTACCTCTTTGAGTGCAACCACACCCACCAGCTTGCCAATACTGGTGACGTAGGCGTGACTCAGACCCAGCAGAGAGAACAGAGTGTGGGTCTGAGTAATAACAGAAAGGAGGAAGAGGAGGAGGGGGGGGCGTCGTCCAGTCAGCATTAAACGTATTGGAATGTGACAGCATTCTGCTTGCGTGGCTGCTCTTTAGCACGTCCCTTACACTTACCATGGATTTGAAAACAGGTCAAATGGCAAAGGTTGCGATACATAATGTATATATGTTGCGTGCGTGAAATTCTTCTCCCAGATTTGAACTTGAACCTGCGCTGTCGCTTACCTTGTGCAAAGACGTTCTTTCCACCAGCTGGAAAGGGGAGGGGTCGATGCGAATCTGCTCCATATCCATTGGCTTGTCCATCTGGGCCTCCTCCCAGGCTTTGATCTGCGCAATGACAGGGCCGCAATGATCGTACGTTAACCTGACTGATTATCTGATGATGCTGAGCGGCGGCGACGCTGCTGTACCTCCTCTGGTGACATGGTGTCAGCTAATGTAGGGGGAGCTGTTTCCTGAATGGATGAATAAAATGATGAATGTTGAGTAAGCCGCCATCTTGGACATTATCAGTCCCTCACATCACATGAGCAAAACGGCAAGAGGGCGACGTACCTGTACGTCGGTCTGTCCGGTCGACGACGACGACGAGGAGAAGAGTCTCTGGAAGGTCTTTCGGACAGAAGGCGTTTTGCGCTTGTCTGAAGTGAAAATGTTAAACGATGGATCTAAACCATGATTCAATTATGAAAGTAGTTGTCAATTAATTTGATAATTGATTATTTAATTCCAAAACACGTTGGGATTACGGGAGGAAACGGCCTTTGCTTCTTTACCTGTGCTTGTGTGATTGCTGGAAGGCTCCTGAGTTTTAGGCGATGGGACGGGCCCATTGCATTCGTCCATCACCGGCGCAGTCTGAAATGGAAACACGTGTTTACGTCCATCTGCATTGCAGAGCGCCGTTGCTGTAGCACGCCACATTCATCATCCTCACCTTGTCCACGCCGTCGTTAGCGCCTTCCTCGTCCACGAAGCTAAACGACTCCCAGCTGAGTTTGGAAAATTGGCCCGGTGAACTCTGAGCTGTCTCAAAGACCCGCCTGGCTGGCGAGAGCCACCAGTCGATGGCGGCTTGGAGCTCCATCCTCTCGATGGAGCCCAGAAGAATCATGGATTCTTTGCAGGCAAATAAAGGAACGGTGAGGCCTCGTGTGCATGGATGGCATTGTCGTCTGAAGTTTTTAGCTCTTCTAACCTTTGGTGTCAACGAGGGGGATGGTTTTTAGCGCCGTCGTGTCCAGCAGATCATTCAGTTCCCGATAGGTGGTGTGAGACGACAAGAACTTGACCTTGCGCACCATGATGTCCTCCACAAAGATGTTGTACTTGCTAAAGAAACACACCGGACATCACTGAAGGGGACCGTCCTTTCGGGATCATGACATCCGGGTTCCCGCTTTACCTGATGTGTCCGAGGGCCAGCTCAGGCAAGTACGGCAGCTTCTTCACCTGGATGATGGAGTCGTAGAGCGAAGGCTGCAGACCCTGGGCCACCATGTTGGCCAGGATGACTGCCACCATCATGGGCAGGATGTGGGAGATCTGACCCGTCAGCTCGAAGCAGATCACCGCCGTGGAAACTGTGTGAGTCACCGCTCCCGTCATGGCGGCCGCGCCTGGGAAGGGAAAAGAGGAGAGTTTGGTGTCACGCATCTGTGAACCGATAACTCGTCGATTATCAAATTAATCAGATTGCGGAAGGCCTGCGACTGACCGATGACGGCGTAGCCTCCCGGCAGGATTCGATACACGATCCCGTCAAACAGGATTCCATTTGGGAAGAGAGTGGCCATGATCTCCCCTACCAGGCGACCAAAAGCAGCTCCTACAGCAGCGAGATAAGACGCGCTGTTGAAGAAGCTGCTCGAGGTCAGCAGCCGGCGATGTTCGCATAACTACAAAAAAAATCCTCTTACCTAATATGAACACTGGCATGAAGGCACCCGAGGGGATGGGCATGGTGGTGGAAACCGCTGACATCCAAAACTGCAAACGAGAGCGCCTGCATTTTATTGCGCAAGTGTACCTAATGTTGTGTCCTGTTTGCGTGTGTGCGGCTGCTCACCTTCATGACGAGAAAGAGGAGGAGGATGATGAAGACGCTGACCTGAGGGTGAAGCCACACGGCCGAGCGGCCCAGGCCGGGCGGAGGGGCGGATGTTGAGATTTTGGTCCAGGTGAAGTTGTCGAACAAGGAGTTGATGCACTCTCTGGGCATGAGCTGCCACGGACACGGGAGAGCGCAAGATGACGCTTGCATGTAAAACTCCAAAAGTCATCTCACAGAAAGGTTGAATTCAATCAAAATGCAGAAGAGCGCTGCATTTTATCATTGCTCATGTCGCCACAGGCCAAACTTGGCAAACGACATGACAAAAGTAAAATGACGTCATAGTATACAGCATGCTAAAACTACAAAATGAAAGCTGGAGAAAACAGTCATCCCTCCATGATATTTTTTTAGATACATGCTGTATCTAATACATCCTCACCTCGCCAGCCATAAACTGTCCGAATCCAGGAGGGAACGTGAAGGTGGCGATGATAAACGTGACTGCGCCTGGATAGATCAACCGACTGGACACAAGCACATAAAAACAATAACGTTGGACTAAAACGGAAAAACACACACACGGTTCTACCCGCCTCCCTAATGGCGGCGATGAGTGCTTCCAGATTGTCGGGCCGCAGGGGAGCAGACATTGAGCGAATACCTTGCCAAAAGGTTATTAAAGCTCTCCTGCTTTGCGCCACCATGACACCGATGAGCTCAAAGAGGAGAGCCGCACTAAATAACGTCGGCAGATGTTCAAGTGTGTGTGTGTGTGTGTGTGTACTCACTGCTTCGTCAGAAAGCGCGTGAGCGCCGTGGGTCTTCTCATGAAGAGAACCACCTGTCGGTTCAAGTAGACAAAGAAGGCCCCCAGGAAGCCGCACGAGATTCTGAAAGTCAAGAGACGAATCCCTCAAATAGGTTTTCATTTAATTGCACAGGCCGACGCATTACCCGATGATTGCGAACGCCGGCAGCTCCTGGAGGTCAAAGGGGAAATCCTTGCGGAAGTTGGTTTTGAAGAGAGCAGTGATTGTGACTGTCGGAGGAGAAACAAACACACACATGCGCACACACACACACAAAACAAAAAACAATGTCAGTTGAAGCGTATTTTTTCCTGCAGGAGGAAATAATTCAATCGCATACGGTCTGGGCTACTAATTCATTACATAACCAAATCAGATCGCTCAGATTTCATTCCTCATCTGCTCACCAGCCCTCAAGGTCACATTTTTCATGTTATCTGGGAATGGCTTTAATGTGATATAATAATTCAAATAGTAGTTGTCAGGTCCTATATTTCAACTGGATTTAGTATTCCCATGCAATTTGGACTTTTGACATTAAGCTCTGTGAGAATCCGTTGAGAAATTAAGTCAAATATCCTCCAAAAATAAAACGGCTTGGATGTGAATAGAAGCATTTTACTGACATTTTTGGAGTTAAATATTCACAAAAAATACATTTGCAAATTATTTAATTTGTTAAATAAATAATTTCCAGGAAAAAAAAGAATCTGAGTTTTCATGGCTTAATTAGCACATTCATTATTTGTGACACAAGTGTAGACTGTGTGTGTGTGTCCTGGCTCTTCTCTCCGTCTTGTGCTCACCTGCTCCTGGTCGTCCTCACCTTATATCCGATGACCTCATGTATTTAACCTCGTGTCTTGTTCTGTCTCTGCGCCAGTTTGTTTCGGAATTATTTCTTGTTCACGCCTCAGACCCAATTAATTGAGTCTTGCATTCGGGTCCTACCTCACATCATGTTCATAACACGTTCCGCTTTGATGTCACACACATCCAATTCATGATCCAAAACATACCACAACGTGTAATACCTAGATGCTGAAAAGATGGAAATCTACACTCCATCTGACACTTGATGGTTTGATCTCATCATGTTGGTGGTGTAAGACGGCAACTCGTTGATTGTCCAATTACTTTTGCAATTCCAATTACTTTTGGGCGACGATGCAAACACACTGCGGTACGGACTTTGCTGTCACAAGCGGCTACTTTCTATAAAAAGTAGCCAGCGCTGCAGTATTTCCAGTGTGTGTTTGAGAGTGTGTGAAGTGTGTCTCACCAGCATCTTTGTTCCACACAGAGAGCACCCTGAATATGAAGGCGCTGAATGTGGCGGCAAAATATCCCCGCCAGTAATTCCTCACTGCAAAGTAGGTAGACGTGACCTCAATACTGAACAACACCCCTGGTGGTGGAGGAGGAGAGGAAAAGGGACGAAAGGAGGGATGGAGGAGAGAAGAGCGAGAAGGATTAGAGGGAAAACATGAGGGAAGAATTGGTCAACGAGGGAGACGATGTGAAGGGTGTAGAGAAATGAGTTCAAATATGCTGAGGGAGACAAAAAACACTTGGAGTTGAGGGTATGATCATACTCAACAGAAGGGCCACTAAAACACACAAGTGCACTCTTATTAAGTATAGACACCAGGCACGTATTAGTGACTTGACTTAAAGTTAATACTGTGGTGCCTTGAGATACAAGTGACCCGACTTGCGAGTTTTTGTTGTTGTTGCTTTGACTAGTGAATACGTTTCCAAACTGAGGCTTCAAGCTTGCTGTTGAAATTTACTCTAAAACTAAACATGAAATAAGGAAAAAGCCACATGGCTCTGCCTTGTGGAAGTACGCTTAGCTTAATGCTAACACACAATGCAAAACGCCATTGACATGTATTGTTAGAATCAATAGTCGTTGTTTTACTAGAAACAAATACTTGAACAGAAACGGATGAATAACACATGTAGTCAGATAATATAACAATACTCATAGGCCTATATATATCTTTATCATCTATGAAAATTGACTAATATTACAGCAGCTTGGTAGGTATCTTACGGTGGTAGTAGAAGAAGAATTTCTTGTCCTCTTTATATTTGCGTGAATGTATTATACTGCCTCCTGGTGGCCAAATAGGACACGTCTTTTTTAATGTTCTCTATTTTTCAAACGTGTGATTTAATTATAAAAACAAAAATGATTTATTTATGTATTTTAAAAAAGCAGCAAAAAGAGCTTCGAAAGCTGTGGTGGACGGAGGGGGTGGTGGTGGTAGTGAGGGGTGCAAAGTTGTACAGTACCTCCTAGTGGAGTGCCGAAACAGCATCCCACCCCGACAGCACAGCCAACAGTCAGAATATCTGTGTAACCGTAAGGGTTCTACTGACACAGACAACAGGAGGGTGGGGAGGAGGGAAAAGGGGTTCGGGGGGGGGGGGGGGGGGGTGATTGGTTGATGGGACAGAGAGACAGAAAAACAGGTGAAGGCAGAGAGGAGAGGATGGGAGGGCAGATGGGGTGATGTGACAGTGGGGAAGCAAAATTGGATAAAGTGAATAAATAATGTTCAATGGATTTTTGCAAGAGGTGGTAATAAAGGTGTGAGGAAACATCACAACTCAGCTGGAGGGCATAATAAAAGCGAGGAAGCGCATGCATTCGGAAAAAATGGATGCTTCAGTATTTGGTCAAACGTTTCAGGACGCGTCATCTAAACATTAATTCTGATGTTTTAGGTCCATTTTGAGGTCATCCATGTGGGACTTGCCTCCCACTGGAGCAGCAAAACAAGTGGCCACCCCCACAGCACACGCACACACCAACAGGTCCCGGTTATGGGTGCCATTCTAGGGTTCAAAGGTCAGTAGGAAGTGGGGAAGCACGAGGAGGGGGCAAAGCAGTTGGGATGAATGAATGAGAGAGCAAAAGGGGCGGGGACAAATAGGTCATGAAAGGTCAACATGATTACACATTAGCATCACGCTATTAATACGATGAGACGCAAAGAGACAAGGTGTTTTTTATTAGGGGGGGGGCAAAACAAAAGCATCAAATGCACGGTGGGTACCGTGGATGGGAGAAAAAAAACACTTTTCCCATTTTCTTTTCAAATTAGACCGATGGGCTGATTATTAATAGATCATCCACTGAATTGGAAAATATCAAGTCAAGATACATTGGCGTTGTTTCAAATGTTTTTTTCAGGGTCACCAAAATGGGAAGAGTTTAACAACATTTAGGATGGAACGGGGGAAACGGCACTTTTGCCTGAGGCTTCATCTTACCTCATAGACGCCAGAGAAGATGGACATGAAGCGACTCAGCACTGCAGCACAGATACTGGCGATGTGGACGAATGGACCCTGAGGGAGGATGACAGACACGTACAAAACACTGACGATGGCGTGTAAAACATCCGTGTCTGAAATGGGTCGCGTGGTATCGAAACACATCAATCAGGGCCTAATTGCCGGGCTGAGATAGCCTTCGCCGCAACTATGCCGGGGTGGATGGGGGGGACTAATGCACTCCTTGGAGGACTTGAATAATCAGCGAGGGGAGGCAGGGCAGGACAATAAGACAGCTGATGATTTATTATCTTCTGAACTCATGGTAAAAGTAGATAGAGTGGGAGAGGAATGAGGGGAGAGTAAAAAGTGACGATGGCGGCGATGCTAGATAGTAAATGAGGATGAAAAGCTTGTTTACTCACAGATGACAAAATTACTCCCGCTCAGTACTGATTCAAGTACTTGACTAAAAGTAAAATAGCACCACAAGTGAAAATTTACTGCACATGAAATATTTACCTGCTTTAATTTCAGTGTTGAAACTGAGAAGAAAAAAATTGATTTACTATCAAAAATTATTCCCATAGTTTAGCTAACATTGTGAAGTAACCAACAAAAAAATGCTAAATCGGATAAATTACACAGTACTTATTTGTGTGTGTGTGTTTTTTTTTAGTTTAGACAAAACTCAAGATTGTTATGCTGGCACAAAACCACCGCAACACATTGGCCAGGTTTTGTACAGGAGTCAATGATCCAACTTTACTACAACCATCAACTAGCCGTTAATTGCTAATCGCTAGTTGCTTTTAAAGGAGTCTTTCATTTTCATTAATTTGAATTGTCTTCTATTTTTTAACGTTTCCTCATGAAGAACTAGTAAAAAGATTTTTAAAAAAAGCCTCAAACTGAATGTTGACCGAATATTTTTTTTTAGAGGAAGCTCACTGGCAATTTGACAGACATTTTCCACCTCTTTGCAATCCTAATTCAAGTACAGTAAGTCAAAATGGGAGCTAGTAAGTACAACACCGCTTTACCTCTTTGCCCACTGGCATCCCACTGCCCAAACCCGCCGTCAAGCCGATGACTTTAGCCACAAAGGCCTTCAGGGTCAGATATTCCTTAAGAACTACGCCCCTCAGGATGGTTTTAAGCTCCGGGATTCCGGAACCTGGAGCCGAGAGGGGATGTAAACAAGGCGGTGAGAGGGGTTGATGGGTGATGTGGGGGCAGCGGGTGGGGCGGAGCTTACCGATGGCCTGCGGGGAAACCAGGTGACAGAAGAGGGAGGCGAACATGACGAGGATCATGGGGTAGCTAATCCAGGCGAGGTACTGGAGCGCCACATTGCCCTTCAGCTCCCCATGCATCCACTTGTAGGCTGCAGGAGCGAATAAATCATTCAAATGTAAACCTGTAAATCTGACCCTTCCCCCTGCCGACCCCGCTACCTTGCAGGCTCTTGGCGCTGGCGTAGTCCATACTCCAGCTGACCAGCGCCATGGTCAGGCCAAGGAGGACCAGGAAAATCCAGTCTTCCCCTATCTTGTTCACGATGTAGCGCTGCGCACGAACCAAGCAATCTGGAGCGGAAATGAATGATTCCATTTATCGGCGAAGCTCGTTTGTGACACTCAGTTGTTGCAACAATCGCTGCGAGTAATCATGAGGAAGATGAAGAAGTCAAAGACTTCATTAAAAGATGAAACCGACTATACATGGCACGTACGATCCTATTTCAGTACATTTTCCTCTTAGTACAGTAAGTACATTTATAATATAGTTATGGACATGGCAATTATTTAGTTAATTAATCAGTAAAACTATTTGTTTGTAGAGTATAAAAAATAAGCCCGAGAATCTTGTCATATTGTCTGTCTACATGTGTTGCTGGACCTTTTGTGTTCCTTCTGTTTTCCCATTAATGCGGTTTTCTATTGTGTCTTAGTATTAGGCTAGGCGACCTTGACATTTGGAGTAGGGGCGTGGCTTCTTGGTGGACGAGCTGTGACTGAGGTGGGACTCCAAGATGACGGGATGCTGATGCCGTCGTCCTGCCCCTTTGCCCGCCACCGCGTTGTTCTCTTCTGCCTGTCTTTGCCATTGTCGCTCTGTCAGCAAACGGGCTGCCTCCCGCCGGGCAAAGTTTCCCAGCTGCTCCCTATACTCCCCGTAGAGCTGCGAGCAAAAAATGTGACAAAAAAATGTAATACTGACTGACAACGGGGCGCTCTAAAAGGGCCACATGCTTAATGACAAGAAATATCCGATACCACTCTTTTTTCAGACCGATACCAGTCCGAGTATTCCCTCTCTGAGTACTCGCTAGATGCCCGCGAGCACCATATTGGTGACCCCTGTAAGGGATACACACCAACCTGAATACCCTGCAGACAGAAATAGAAAAAACGGGCATAGAGATCGGAAAAACCCCTCCCCGAGCGAAGGCCGGCTCTGGACGCTGGCCACACGAGGAGATCCTGGACAGGGAGAACATGCCACATCTTCCCCTTCCGCTCTTTACACCTTCAAGCCCGGTCACATGCGAGCATGCACACACACGAAATGACGCCAAGCGATCCGGCCTGATCGCTTTGCAAGCGCAGAAGCTGTCAGGTGCACCACGTGCAACACAAACCCGCAGATTGCGCGCATCCCGTCGCCGCCGTTGCCGCGCAAGACGCTAAATCATACGGGCTTCACATTATGCTCTCGTGTTCACACTGGAAAGGAGAGCTGGCCGGGAGGCCCCAAAGAGGACCAAAGCTCATCTAACTGCCTATAAATCGACACCCCAGTTGCACTATAACGTAAAATCGGTAGGATCGAAACGACACCCCAAACCGCATGGCACCAGATATTATGACGCGATAGGAACTCGAGTCACACGATTGGACTCAAGTCAACCTTTTTTACGACTCTGTCTGTGATTTATGCATTCTCTGAACTGCTTATCCTCACCGGAGCATTAGTGAGATGCTAGCTAGCAGGTGCAAGACTCTAACAGATTGCCCATACTGTTGCAAAAGTGGTGGAGAAAGTCGCTGTCAAGTGAAAATAAATCTCTGGTGAATTGGACATGCCACAGAGAAGAGGCGTTTCAACAACACTGCCAAATTCCATTCCAAAATATTCTCAGGGTTATGAAATGAAGCTTGAAAAATGTGACCAATCAAGTCGCTCTCTCCGTTGTCAAACAATCAAATATCTGAACGGCGACCTAAAAAGATGGATGCTAGCGTGACCCTTTTCGTAATGGAAAACATGTTAATTACCATCCCACAAATTCATTTCATTTGTCGTATTGATTTTGTTAATCAACTGCCCATTACTAGCATTGCTTTAACTACATGTCCTTTCATTGAACCACTTTTAAAAAGCTAATAAATTGGCTGAACAAAACGCTCATGCTGTCAAGCTATTATCTATCTATGTAAAATATTGACATAGATGAAACCAAAGGATATTGTCACTATAATTTTAATTTTCTTTCTGTTTTATTTTGTGAGTAATTAGGAAATACAGTATCTATAGCTGCATGCTAGTTTAGTTAAAAACATTTTACATTTCGACATTTAAAACACATTGAATTACTTCATGAGCCGATACTTGTGAAACAATACTTCACATTTATTTGAATTAGATTAACATAAAATGTGACGATGTACGTAAATATTCAGTCAATAATTCAGAATTTAGATCAAATAAGGAAATCCCGTTGTATGAGAATATATTGTGGAGCTCAAATTAAAACTACTTAAAACTTAATCATCAGATTATTACTATGAAATATTCTTAAAAATCACAACACGCGTCTTTCATAATCATTCCCGGTGACCAAATCCGAAGTGCGCCAGCATCAAAATATGCACACACGCCATTATCAGCCCAATTAAAAATGAATGAAAAACAATTAAAAAAAATATATATCAAAAGGCTCCACCAGATGGTTACCTCATCACTTGACTCGGGCATGACTTGGCGGCGTCCTCGTCGTGCGCCTTGTTCTGTCACCTGTCCGGCACAACAGACACGCTGGGCCGAGCATTAACGCCGTACCACCGATCCATCAACATCAGCCATCAAAGAGGCCGCCACTAACCGGGGAGACCTGCGCACTGTTCACAGAAGCAGCAGAGACGTGCTGCCGTGACCTCTGACCTCTGAGCGGGGTTTTAATTCAATAAAGGAAATGGAATTAAGTAACAGTAGAAAAAATGGTTCTCGTTTTTTTTCTTTTTTTTTACGAGAGCGGATTGTCCGCTACCTCCTAGCATATTTACTCAGCGAGAACAAATGTGGGAAAGACATTGAAAGCGCCATTTGTATCTTTGCTGTCTCCATCTGTCAACCTTTGCGTTTACACTGATACAGTCATGTGACCTCGGGTGTCACTTACGCACCGGCTGGAGCGCCCCAAGGTGACCCTTGCGCAACTTTCACACGCTTCTGCAGTTGGGAGCTGGCGAATACACACGCAAATTTGTTCATTATCACGCTGCCCTTTATTCCTTGAATAAACTCCATAAAAGTAGTCAGCTTTAATGAACAGCTCATTAACCTTTTTATTTTTCCTTTCTTTTTTCCCACCACACTGCAAAAAGTCTCCTGGGACGACGAGAAAGAGGGAAATGATCCTGCATGTCGTTGCTCTGCTGGGAATACAAAACTGGAGTTTGATCTAATAAAAGAATCATCCAGATGCAAACACCATATACATATAAATGCGTGTGTGTGTCTCTCTCTCTCTCTCTCTCTATATATATATATATATATATATATGCATATATATGTATATATATATATATATATATATATATATATATATATATATATATATATATATATTTATATATATTTATATATATATATATTTATATATATTTATATATTTATGTTTTATGTTTTATGTATTTGTTTTTGCTGGATCTATGTGCACCGTGTGGAACAGAGTTAAAATCTAATGATTGCAGTGGTTGAAGGTCAGCGTGACCCTGAGAGTTAATTCAAAGTGTAATTGCACATTCCGGGGCTCTCTCATAAGAGTGGGCGCCGCATATTCATAAATTTGCGCGTTTGTGTTTATGAGCTCACGACACGGCACGCCGATTGTGTGCTGAGGCCTTACAACAATATAACCCTGCCCCACAGCACAAGGTTAATGATCAAATTTGACCCACCCGCTGGCAGATAGATCAGGAGATTATCCCGGCACTGTACGCGTGCACACACACGCGCACGAGTTCCACGAGTTACCATATGCATGCCCTAATTAACAGCACAATAACAACACCATGCCTCGTCCAAACACAACTCAAGCTGTCATGTTCTAATTAATGCGTGTCGACAAAAGAAAGAGAAATGTGTCGGATTTTCTATGCGTTACGCAGTCGTTGTTCATTTCTTTGTGAAAATACCGACGTATAATCTCATACGCCTTACCGGCAACTCATCTGTGTTCGGCACCGTCTCAACAGTGTTGGTCCTCTGTCGCATGTTTCCCAGCGCTCCTCTGCAACTCACTTTTTGGACTCTCTCTAACATAGTGCAATTCCCCGTCCTCACATCGCCGCCTTAAATCTGCCCTTCCTCGTCTTTGCCATGGCGGCCTGTCGCCTGGCCGTAAGCGCCAGACCAGGTACGAGCGGTGCACAGCACTCACACAGACACACACGCATGAAAAGACACACCGAGGTTAACGCGGAGACTTGAAGCTTGACAATAAAGTGTCAGCAGCTCTTAATTCAGAGTCCTGCACGGCGGTCCGATCCAACAGATTCCGACCGAGTCGCGCGGCGCTCGGCTAATGGCAGCGTGCCGGCCGCGCACAAGCTCAAAGTATGACAATAATACTTGCTGACGGAGTGGAGACATGTTGACATTGTGCGGTATGGAGGGAGGCGGGTAGATGTGTACAGTAACTTGTCATTTCTGAGGCCCCTTCTAAGAAAGATGACAGTAGAGGTCATCATCAAGTGTTTTCCGATGAAAGATGTGCTAATGAATGTGATCCACATCAATATTGCTCAGACCACAATCCGGATTAATTTAATTATTGCAACGAGGTGGATTCAGCTGAGTTGGTACCAGGTACCAAACAGATGGGGCAAGCCTCCGAGCGAGCTTGCATTTCACTTTGCTCTCTCACTCTTCCACCCAAAACGTTCCCCCTGGCACCCTTCCGGGTCCCCATCCATTCGAGCCCCCTCCCCTGAGGTGAAACCTTACTCGTGGGTAAATTTAGCACACGGTGTGACCCAATGTTCAGTGACACACTTCCCCGATGTTCTCGCTTCTTCGGCGCTCATCCCTCCCGCGAGGCCCGTCGTTACTGAAAGATGGAGCTTGTTAGCCTTTCGTCCAAAACAATGACAAGTAATGTGACGTCGCGTCACAGCGGTGCGTCATTTCATTTCGACGCCCAAGCAACGGAGGGAGTGGGAAAGAGGGTGTCAAGTGGCCCGAGTATCACGTGAAGTTTTAATGGCTTAATCGCTCGCATGGCTGCGAAACATTTGGCAGGTGAACATTATCCCTTTGCTAGCATGTACCATTTGAGACTTACGAGATCTATTTCACTACCGATGACAGCCTCGCCGCGTGCGAGCCGTCCCCTCGGAGAACCCTTGTTTTTATGACGGGTACAAAGTTTTTGTCCTCGTTGAGGTCGTCAACGCCTCTTGACAGAAAGCAATTTGCAATGCAAACATTTCGTTGCAAGTCTTATTTGAAAAATATTATGCTAAATTGGGCACCTCCGCAAAACTTGCTGACATGTAGCGCTGAATGACATGAGTACGTTACTTAATATTTTCAGATTTGTTTTGATAATATTTATAAATATAATCAAAGCGACAGTTGTTTTGAAGTCGAGCTTAGCTTTTAAGCAACAGGAACAGAAAATCCTTTTCTCCTGTCACTACGAGCACCAAGTTATCAAAACTTATTTCTACTTTTGTACAGTAGAGTCTTAACTTATTTATTTTGACTTAATTACAAGACTTGAATCAGTACTTCTATTCGTACAATAATCTTTTTACCCACAAAATTCTGTACTTATATCCATACTTACATAAGTAGGGTGTTTATATTTTAGTTTAGTGCTATTTTAGTTTTTTTTACACTGATGTAACCTGAATTTTTGCACAAGTCACTCATTTATGCTAACGCGGTCGTTAGCATCTAAAATACACATATCAAGTGCTTATACAACTACGTAAAAAACTGATTTTATTGCACTGTATTTAATGAAAACTGCCCGGGAGTATGATTTACTTTCAGGGTTAAATTATATTAACACTTTTCAATTTCAGTCACTGGGGAAATACAAGTAGTCGTTGCATTCTTCCGGATCAGCATCCGCCTGTAGCACCTCTGCATATAAACCCTCAAATCCTTCAAGCCTCTGTTTTCCTCTCGCAGGCAAACGTTGTATCATAGCAGCCGTGCTTGTGTAAATATTTCTACAATGGTTTCTACAATTTCAACGTGGTACCAAATGCCTGTCACTGCTAAACCAGGAAATACCACCCTTATATAAATCTTAAAAAAAAAAAAAGCAAGCAAAACCCGAGGATATTGTGACATGACTTCACCTCCGAATACGCCTCGTAACCTGTCTGCTCAGGTTTCCCGCATTTTGGTACTTATATGCGCCGACACGTGAAAACAGCCGGCAGCTTGCGGAGACGCGCGTGTGGCAGAAGACGAGGAACTTAAGGACATTCACTTAAGGATCTGCAATGCAAAGAGGGCCCAGATAAGAGCTTAGGGGGACGCCATAAATTCAAACGACGGTTTGCGTTCATCAGGGAAGCATTTCATAACACTGAGAATGACACGGCCCAAAAAATGAAATACATGCATGAAAAAATAAAACAGCCGGACAAGGAATGTTTTTGCACCGAGGAAGTGTGAATGATAAAATGGAAGAGATGGAGGGGGAAAGGGGTGCAACAGGTGCGTCTGTGGCAGAGATGCAAGAGCTGGAGGAGCGCCAGAGAAGAACAGGCAAGCATGAAGGTAGAAGATGTGCAAAGACCTACCAAGGTCTGTTGGTATCTCAGAGCCTTCCTTTGCGATGCATCTGTAGCCATTGACACGCTGTCAGTGATCCAAAAATAACCTCGCCGGACGCCCCAGCATTTCCACTGGCATGGCCCACCAACTTGCAACGAGCTCCACGCACTCCGACACACACACAGCGTTCAAGTTAAAGGCACACGCAATCCACCACCATCCGTTTCACTCCCCATTTAGAAAAACACACACACTTCCAAGGCAAAGGGGGACGCTGGTGGTCTTGGTGGTGGTCTTCAGGTGGTCCAGAGGCCGTGGGTGGGTGGGGATATCCAGCGTGGGCCGCGGAAACGACAGGCTGAGAGAAATCAGACTGGCGGACAAAGCAGAGCAAAGCCATCTGATGAGGCAGCGAAGGACACTTTCCTTTATTAGAACTGCAGACACTTAATAACACACACACACACACACACACACACACACACACACTAGTTGCACCCGCCCTGCCAGCCGGCCATTAGAGGTGTATGCCGGATGGACATAGTTCGTTTGGAGGGGGGGGAGAGGGGGTTCGGGGTATAGTGGAGTGGGGGGGTTAATGGAAGGGCAGCCCCTCTCCCCCATAGGGCTGCCCCTGCAACGTGAGCAGGAAGGCACACGACACCCCTATGACAGCTCACGTCTTATCAGCCTATGATGCGAGGACAATCCCCGTAACGCTTAAATGCCACGTCAATAAATCATATGGAAGCTCGGACAGTGCAAAGCGGGAAAGCTAACGGGTGCTTGTTGTTTTGAGGGTCACCACAAGGAATCGTTACAGGCGCAGTTTTTAGAACTGATGCTCTTCCTGAGGAAAAATATTTTTGGGACCGAGAATTGAACTCACACCGTCTTGACAGAATACAGTGAACCCTTTAAATTCTAAAAAGGTCACATACTGGGACACTATTTCCAAATGTGATTTGTTTTTACTCAATTTATTGCCAACCCGAGTCAGACTCTTGTCAGGTCAGGTGACTCGAGTCCCCCACCTCAAATGAGTTTGACCCTGGAAGGGATGCACGGTAATTGACTTGGTATTATTTCCAATGGGCAAATTGTTCCAAAATACCAACACCACAAAGGTCGGCCAGCTTCCCAGAATGGATCACGTTTGACCTTGGAGGTTGCTCCGCGGGCTGCTGAGACAACATCCTTGAACATGTGTGTGCGTGTTGTGTGCCACCATCATGACAACAACAAAGTCACAGACACATGCAGATCCAGATCCCCCTTAACCCTGTCCCGCTTTGTGGTCCACACGCCGGCGCATATCAACCTAATCTCACAGCTCCACGGCAGGCCACAGGAAAACGTATTACTCGGACCGCCGCTCGCAGTGCGTGCACACGCATGCGACTGTGTGTGTGTGCGTCAAAGGGGAATGACTCCGGACAGCTGGCCTGGGCCTCCATCTGATACACTCTGAATATTATCACCGAGTGGCGGGAATGACATACGCCGTCCGGGGGCATGGAGAGACCTGAGCGCAGCGGGATAGCGGGTGGGGTAGTTACACTACACCTGAGTGCGGCGAGGACACGCCGTAACGCAACAACACACACAAACACAGCAACAAGGCGGATCGTATGCAGAGGAGGGCATGTGAGCGGCGTGTCAGAAAAGTTCCGGGACTGGTGTCACAAAGGTCATGTTTCAAATCCAAACGACAAGTTTTCTCATTTGGAGTAAACCCCCTGGAGTCTAATGCCATTAGCGCCATTCTCCATCTCATTCTCCCTGGATCCTCCGTAGCATGGTTGTCACAGGCATCAACTCAACTCATTCACAGCCAATCAATTTGCTAAATGCCTCTGACAATGTTGACATTGCTGTGGATTCGAGTTCAGCACAGCTTTTGAGTCGAGGGTGACTCTCGCCTTGCCACGTCAATTACAAGGGACAGAAATGGACTAGTTTGAGCACGTAAAAGCTAGCAGGCTAACCGCTAACATGTTTTGGTCAAAACCACAAGGGCTACTTCCTGCTTATGTCTAAGAATTGTGGGAAATGTAGCCCTATTAGCTAATTAGACCGGGGCAAGGAAAACACGAGCTTCCAAAACCTGCCGGGTCCGCGCAAAAAAGTTGGAGAGTGCATGTATTGAAGGATAGCATTTAGCATTAGCTTAGAAGACCTGTCCTGGAACTTTTCTGACTCGCCTTGTTCACACCAGTGGAAAAAAAACTAAAAGAAACAAAGTTGTTGATAAACATTAGCTTGTTTATTGTCAGGAAGACTTGGCAGTCATTAGCGATGACAGAAATAACCCCCCCTCCCATCTCAGCACAAGAGTTTGGCAGCAAATCACATCCTCTCTCTGCACGGTGACCTCGTCGTCATTCTTTTACTATCGTTACAACGCAACATCCAAGAAGAGCACGTACTTTCAAAGCCTCTTTGGTGACAAATCAATACTGCTTCGTAGTATCTTTCTCCACAACACTGTAACCAAACGCACGTTGCCTCATTGTGGCTTTTCTGGGAAACATCAATGAACATCCAGCATTGACAAATGCTGGATGTCTGAGTCGAGGGGGGAGCGCTTCAATACACTGTGATAATAACCAGCTTTTTTTTTTATCTGCATATTTCCTGAAACTTTTTGGAAGACACGAGATGTACATTGGTCACTGTATCACATAGGATGACATAACAGAAAATATAAACGCTAAAAGGTTGAGTAGGGGTGTCGCTAAATGCGTGTCACCCCCCTTGGAGGGGAGCGTGATTAGGTGTCAGCGTAAAGTTCAAAGTTCACACTGGAGGTGGGAGGCTACGGTTAAAAGAGAAATATTTACAACACAAACATCTTCAAGTAAAAGCCATGTCAGAGGGATTCAACTGAATAAAAGGTGACATGTGAGTAGGAAACATTTTGGAATGCTGGAGAACCTCCTATTTGGAGAGGAGGAAGGGGGAAAAAAAACCTGCTGCACCAACCTCGTTGCTCAATGCTGCCCTCTGCCTTTCACTACTGTACACTGCAACATGACAACCGACGCTGAAGCTGCTGAACAAATACATTAAAATGCGAGGGGGTTAATTTACAAAATCCTTAAAAAATACATTTGTACAAAACAAAACTAAAATAGATCTGTGTAGAAAATACCATTTTACAATAATACCCAGAAGAGGGATGAATACCCTCGACACAGAATTGTGAATGCTGTGAGATGTCAAACATGCAGACTTTTGCTGAGGGAGCATTAACACAGAAATTGTGAATGAGTAAATGTTTGGAAGCCTGTGTGTGTGTGTGTGTGTGTGTGTGTGTGTGTGTGTGTGTGTGTGTGTGTGTGTGTGTGTGTGTGTGTGTGTCAGCTTGTAACGCTGGAATGCAAAAGTGTGTGACAGTAATACGCTTGGAATGAGGGGACGTGTGAACACACTAGTGTGCGTGTGTGTAAGTGCATTATGAAGAATGGGGCTGGTATTTGGGAAAAAGGTAGAGGTCTTTGCACAGCGAGCTGGTGAACTCGGACATCTCTTTGCAGCGATGGTGGGGCGTGCCGGGGGCGTAACCCTCGCGCTCTTTGATCCGCCCGTTGACCTGCGGACCCCAATAGCGAATGATCGACTTTGCGATGACATATCGAAGTCACAAGATGGCAGCGACGGAAGCAGAAATGTACCTGCACCAGGATGTCAGCCATGTGTGTGTCTCTGGCGTGGAGGCGGAGGGTAGAGTTGAGCTCCTGGATGAACCAGGATCCTCGCTTGGTGTTGCGCATGGCCGCCGTGCCTTTAAAAGAGCAAAGCAAACACGAGCGGCTTCATAACACTAGACCACGATGAGAAGGCAACTGCGACGCAGCGGCAAACAAACGCTGCTTAATGTGTTTGTGCTTAATGTTTTGTCGGGTACATGCGCCGACGGTAAAGAGAGAAAGGTGTCTGAAAAGATTGTGAAGCAAAGGGAATCCCAGCAGAGAGACAACAAATAACAGCTGTAATGTTGCGGAATGCGTTTACAGGAAGGTGTCAACACGAGTGAGACAAGCGGGCCCAGAGGAACCGCTGAGCCGCAACCGAGCGCATTCCAGAACGCTTATTGATTAGTATGTCTTCAGAAAGAGTTTCTACAGACGCCCGACTGATTTAATTGGCCAATAGTAGCTCTTTCAAAAGTCTGGATCTGCTAAAGTCAGAGGATTTTTTTTTTGGGAAATAAATGTTTTATTTTTTTTGTTTACACATTAACATATTAGAACTAAAGACAAGAGTGACATTCAAACATATTGGAAAAGTCCGATAGTCGATGAACTTGCCGATTAATATAAAATAATAATGACTAAAATTATTCACATTTTTTTTAAAAAAGCTAATATTAGCCAATTCAATCAGTTGGTTGACTAATCCGTCAAGCCCTATTTGTGGTCAATATTTTCCCCCAGAATTTAAATCTAATTAAGGGGCATCCAAATGAAAAGGATTGCCTGCATTTTTAATTAAACGAGTGTATCAATTAATGGACGAAGGGATGTGCCACAGCAAGAAAGGCGCTCAGGGCAAGTGAAGTTCCCAGCTAAGGCCAAAAAGGAATATCCAAAAAAGGGACAAACTTACAAATGGTCTGACCTTTGAGAGAGGCATAGCCGCATATCATGTCAGACCGCTGGGGCAGTTTAATCCTGGGCAGTCCTAAGTCCCCTCCCTGTCTGGCACCGGCGCCCCTGGGACCTTCTCGCCCGGCGTCCCGCTGTTCACAGCTGGGTGAGCTGCTCCTTCCTGGCCCATCCACCTGCTCCACTCCGCAGTCCAGGTCCTCTGTGAGACGGCAATGACTTGTATTAAGACACTTGTCATTTCAGTGAGAGATGTTTTTTTTTTTTTCCATCTGACTGCAGATGAAGGGGACGAGCACACCTAATGATATTGGCAGCACACCTGCGGTGTCGGGCGAGTACGAAGAGGGCCACGCTGTACTAATTGCGGAGACTCCCGAGGGGTCGGCAGATTTGTGCTAGGCGTCATTAGCCTTGTTGCGGCATCGGGGCTGAGCCTAATTGACCGCACAGTCGAAGATGATTAACTTCACCGTGCATTGTTATTTATTTTTTTACAACAAAGTGGTTCTTTTTGCTCAGTTCTTTGTTTGTAACTTCTGGCTACACTCTTTTTTTTTTTTTTTTTTTTAAATCATCATGGTAAACTTTGACATATTGTACATTTAGAAATGGGCACCATGTTAATTTTAAATCAATAAGCCTAAGTATTGACCTTCTGTTTTAATTTTTTTAGCAAATCACACTGAGTGGTGAGCTATTTTTCGAAGAGCCATGGGCTACTTATGTTGTCCTTGGGACTATCTAGAACAGGCTGGCACAATTTTTTTTATCTTTATAGAAAATACCTTCTTGAAGCCTCAACTTTTTAAAACCACCTTCAAAGCGGTTTTCGTCCGGAGCTTAATGCCAACAGATGATTAAAAGAATAAAACACCAAATGAAATCAATAAGACACCGACTATCATAGTTAAGTGATGAATAAAACACAGAGTTGGCAATTCTTTCCGCGCGCTCCAAGACCGACAAGCAACAGTGTTTTTTTAAGAAACGATTTACACAATTTCAATTGCGTATGCATAGACGGAAGCCGCAACGTTACACCAAATGTCAGACTGAACCGATTCAGAATGTTAATGTGGAAGATCTCAATTATGCTACTCATCTCATCAAGTCCTATTTGATCTTTTTAGGACTTTATATGTGGCATGCCAACGTGTTCTGCATGTCGCCTTCCTTACCTCCTCTGCAGGCCTGGATGAAAAACATCTTTGGTTTGTTCTGCAGCAGCGGGCAGCGCACGTTGTCAAAGGCCTCAAACACCCACTGAAGCTAAATATGAACACGTGACATAATGTGGGTGGCAGGTTAGATGTCAACATCAAGTTTTCCCTCAGTGTTGTTCAAGATGACAGCACACCTGCAGGAGCTGGCCGTCTGTGCCGTACACGGCACCTTCTACGCCGTGGGAGAGGAGACAAACCACGCAGCTGTTCACCGAGCGGTGCTCCGGACGCCGGCGGAAGCTCTCGATGCTGGTTCTCATTTCCTGGGGAAAATAAAGAGGGCAAAATGTTCAATTTGGGGTGCGGTGGAGGGTGAAGCAGCGCGGGCGAGACGGTGTCACCTCAGCCGTCAGGTCTCTGCGGAGCGTCACCGCGTAGTCCAGATCTGTGAAAAGCTCGCTGAGCACATCGTAGTCCACCTCGCCGCCCTTCCTGGGGTCCAGGTCGGGTGGGTCAAACGTCATATTGCTGATCACCAGGGCTAAACCACGTGGGGATGAGGTCATTGCATAGGACTGCAACACAGGGGGGAGGGACATTCATATTACACAACTATTACCTCAAAATGTTTTTCTAAATCAGAGAAATTGATTATTTTACAGGACATTTAAAAAAATAAATAAAAATAAGAACATCATTGACAAGACCAGTTGTGGACTCTGGCATGTAAAGTATGGGCAGATTTTTTTCTTTTTATAAAATATTATGTAAAATGGTTTTCTACTTTGGAATGAATGGTGTGTCAAGCGTTGACGTTTGTATGGGCAATTAGCACCCCCTTGTGGAGTATCAAGAAAAGCCAGAAGTCGACACTAAATAATTTCACTAGCTAAGCCCTAACATAAAAGAAAGCAAGCACAATTCGAAACAAAAACAAAAGTTTTCTAATTCATTTATGCACTGCTTGATTCATGTTTTATTTCTTTTCAATTTGTTAATCTTAATTATCCTTTTGCTGACTCGCCAGGACCACCACTGGACATGCCAGAGTATTATAACAGTATCTATGATTCATTCAATTTAGATATATCTGCTTTTTTTTTTTTTAACTGAGCCACATTGACAGCCTGCATCCTTGCCTTACCCTGAGGCATTGTGAGAGGTAGAGGTCATGCGTGCAAGGGAGGACGGGAGTGGTGATGGGACTATCTGCATCCAAGCTGTACTCCATAAATTCTGAAAACAATGCACAAAATGTTGCACTTCAATACAAATAATATATATTATTTAATAGAATAATATTTAACATAATATAAAAAACATTCTACCCATCTTTTCAAGTTAAATAATTGTAAACAAAGTTTTGGATTGTATAAGAGTAAGCAAAAAATGTCTTATGTTGTTACATCGCACCGGCAGCTTTAAGGAGATAAAGTCGCTACTACAAGCCTGCACATGAGTCACTCACAAGGTGTGGCACCCGCGCTCCCTTTCAGTAATATGATACCTAAAAAATTAACCCGCAGAATATCCCGAGTAGTCCCAGAAGTTTTATTTAATCACTCATATCCGGAATCTTGACAAGAGTGTGTCTACAAAAACAGAAAAATATTGACATGAGAAACATTAGTGATGCGTCACATCTCACCGTGCGTCCTGGCTCGTTTTGCTACGGTTTCTTCCTGAGTGGCAAGTGGAAGAGAGGAGTCGCTATATCTCTGAAAGGAAGACAGACTGAGTTCAATGCACCCAAGTCAAATGTAGACTGCCTTCATTTGGCAAGCGGAGTCAATTGTCGCCTCCACCGACCACACAATGGATTAAGAAAACTATTGCCTGAATTCGCTCTTTTTTTTATTTTATATTAGCTGATTTTGTGGCCAAAGTGAAAAAATTATTACTTTGGTCTCTCTTGGTGGAATTTTGGTGTTACATGGGTTCCTGATTGTGTACATGCTAGATGCATGCTGTTGGTGCTTTATGATCCTCTTTGTTGCCGCCCTCTTCTGGCTTCTACCTGCGATCACAAGCACCTTTTATAGACATTGGTCCTTATCGCCTGAAAATAGCAGGGCTTCACTGTAGCCTGCATTGCAGCTTTATTGAAATAAATAATCTAACTAAACATTTATAATTGCTCACTTTACTGCAGCCAATTTGTTGACTTCATTTCGCAACGTAAATGGAGCAAATGTCCCAGCAAAGGCACAGCTGTGCAGGTACCTCTCGTGTAAAGGCTGGCGAGTGACTTTGCTCAATTACGTGCCGGCCACTTAATCATTCACAAGAGTATCAAGAGTGAAGCTCAGGTGGCTCACCTCTCTCCTCCTCTCTGATGTCTGCATTAGCTGCCATCCTGCCCGTCCTTCACGCTCCTCATCAGGTTGGAAACCCTGTGAGCATACAAATCACTTAGATTATTAGAATTGACGGATTGCCCGATTTAACGCTCACTCACTTGCGCCTCCTTCTCCTGCGATTGCGTGACCAGCTCGCACAGGTGTCGCTGCTCGGTTTCTCGGAGCGCCGAGCAGAAGCTGCTGAAGGCTCGCGGCCCTCGCTTGGGAAGGAGCAACAGCAGACGCAAGCTTCGTTTCTGGGACGTTTGCTCGGCCTAAGGAAAATGTCCATTGGGAGACATGAGAGTAAAACTGGCTCCTCCCTTCTGTATGCACAGTAGCCGGTTTTTTAGGGCACCAGTGTTTACTTTGCATATTAAGTGACGAAATCCACTGATGCCTCTTTTGAAAGGTTTACTATTTCCGTCACAGTGAAAGGATCTGATAAAAACACAAACATACCAGGATGCCCTCAGCCATACTGTCGGTGAGGATGTTGTCCTGAAGCAGAAACTGAATGAGAAGCTCATCCACCACCAGCTGCCTGCAGAGAGAAGCACTCCGCAGAGCTACCCGGTCCCTCTCCAGCATGCCACACTCCCGCATCTTGCTAGAATATACACACACGTTGCATTGTTATGTTTTTTTTGGGGGGGGGGGGGGGGGGGGGGTATTAGGAAGACTATCTCTTGTTGGTGTTCCGCGCTTTCGATTAAGCATGCCAATAGTGAACAAGTTCAAAACACTTGTAATCAGCTTGGTGTGGCAAAACACAAACTAAACACGGAATGCAAACTAGGATCATTTGAAATTCGAATTGCAGCAGATATGTGTGAAAGGAAGCCACGCGCGCTGACAGACAGTGGATGGCTATCTCAGCGCTCGAAAGAGGCGGATCGCGGTGCTAGCTAGCCGAACTTCGTTGAGTGAAACAAGCCGCGTTTCTCCTACCTTCGAGCGTTCTTCCGCCGATGCACCACAGTATCAAACCTTCAAGGAGGGGGCGAGTAAATGTGGTCGTTTTTCCCTTTTGTCACGCCAGAAAACGACGGCCCCCAATGACTGCCCAACTTCCGTAGGTAACGTTAGCTGCAATGCGACGGGGCGGGGCCAGCAACTTATTGTTTATTATTTGGACCAATGAAAGCGCGAAAAGCCTGAGTGACAGAGTTTTTGGCCACTCAGCTGTTTTCTTGACGTCACACAACACTTGTCCTGGCGGGATATTGAACGCGGTGGTTGTTTCAGGCGAAAAACGAACAGTGTCAAGAAATCTCAAAATACAAATTTTCAACTGTCATTGGTTATATTTCTTATTAAAAAAATGTCGTCGCTTTAGCAGTTAAAGTTGATTATTCTTGGTGGATTTACTGGCTAGCAAACAATTCAATTCGGCCTTGAGGATATTTGCAATGTTTTCATTGCAGTGGACCTGCACTAAGTCATACTATATTGACAGCACAACAACATACTTTGACTAAATGGTCTTTATAAACAACTATGATTCCCTAGCTGCATGTGAAGACGTGTAAATAAAAACGCTTATTGATACAGGAGAGTTGACATCTTGTGTTACTTGACCCTGTAACAGCATTGATGTGTGTTACATTGGCCTCAATGCTTGTTAGTGGTTGTCATGGTGGGAATGGGCGAGTGGTAATCACATAATCCTGCATTTCTAATCAGGGAAAGCCACAATTTGCACCAACAAATCTAGTCTCAGCTTGCCTAATTCAATGTTGGTGTCAGAAAATGAGTCCTTGTCTCTCCCGCCTGTATTGTTGCAGCCCAACACTACATTTTTATAGCTAACAAATTGATCTACACTCAAAAGGAAATCCACAAAAGGATCCGCATCCACCTCTAAGATGGCGGCTGCAGGCATGCCCGGAGTTGCGTGACATGACATCAGGTAAAAATGATGAGTTGTTTCTTATTGTGTTGTGCAGGTGTGCTATCTTTCCACCGTGCGTCTCACTGGCTGCACCTCTGCTCGGAGAGCGGCTTCACCCTCCCCTGCTGTCTATCTCCTCACCCTCGCTGCGTGCTGTCAATAATTGATGGTCTTTAGTGACTCTCAAAGGGTAACAGGTCCGGCAGAAAATGTCTCATGTGTCATTTCTTCATTTATTCACAAGTCGGTCTTGAAGCTCGGAGAAAGCGGCGACTATTTACTAGCCGTGCTTGTGTTTTGCTTGCACCTGCGCGTGACTGAGCGCAAACGGGTTCATGCGGCATGAGTGACAGCAGCACAGAAGGAGGTGAAGGGAAGCTTTAAATAAGTGGGTGGCGGGGGGTCATGGAGGGGGAGTGACAGAATTATTGAGTGAATTAATTCAGCCTTGGCCAGCCCTGATAAACTGGTAAACTGCAAACTTGCAGTACAGTACAAACATGGAGGAAGGGAAGAGAGAAGACACATTCTTCCCCAGAAGGAGAAGTTTCACTTTTGGCACTTATGGAAGGTGAGTGTTTCAAATTGGACTGCATTTCACCTGTGATGAAGCTCGTCTTACTTTCCGGTTCCCAGCATGGACATATCCAAGGACGAAGCAGGGTAAGGCTTTCTTTATTCCTCATTTATTGAAGCACTTTTGACCGAAGTTTACGAGGGAGGAGAATGAGGTTTTTGCTCGTGTGGCTGTCTGCACCTGTTGCTGCAGAGCGGAAGCCGCCGAGAGCACGACGACGGACATCTTGGATGACGGCAAGCCTGTCCTCTCGGCTAGCGGCAGCCAGAAGGAAACGGAGTTGTTTGAAATCATTGAAAAGCTCCAGGTGAGTTCTTGAGATGTGGCATCAAATTCAAAGGAGGATTTTGTCATCAGTGTTTCTTTGGTGTATCAGGGCAGCAGGCTCGATGAGCAGCGATGTGAATTCCCTCTGCCGCTTAAGGTTCGTCCATTTAGTCAGAGAAAAAAAAACGTTTTGTGTTGATTTGTTTCCCTAATGAAGCAACTCGTCGTGGTCTATTTTAGTCTCGGCTTTTGACGACAGGCGGAGTGCTGCCAATCATCCTCCCTTCGAAGCTGGGGCGCTACTGGGTCGACCCGCCTTTGGAGAGACTCGCAGATGTCAGCCCCACCTCCTCCCATCACGGCCTCCCAGCAGACGACTACGAACTCAAGGAAAGGGACGGCGAGGCCAAAATCTACCGCCACTTTTTCCGCTCGCGGGTCAGTCGCTCGCTGTCATTCATAATTCCAATTGAACTTTTGAACTGTGACGTATTGTTGCATGTACAATAAAAAGTCTACACACCTGTGTTCAAATTGTAGCTTTGAGCAATATAGAAAAAATGAGACAATTAGTTATATAACCTATACATTTCAATTGATTTTACTTCATCTATTCCAGAGGTAGAGTAAAAAAAAAAATGCAGTTGCATAAGTGTGCACACCCACTTATAGTAACTAATGTGGCTGTGTTCCGAGTTAACCAATAACATTCAACCTACAAGGAGTCGAAGTTGCGCAAGCCTGCGACCATTAAAAGAAACCCCCTATAAAGTTTAGATGTTCTAGCGGGCTTTTCATGACATTTTTGTGCTAACACTGACTGCCATTTTGAACTGTTCATTATTCCCTCCACCTTGACTAAGGCCACATTTCCATCTAAAGAAAAATAACTCCATACGGTCCCATACGTCAATGAACGAATGGTGATTTTATGCAAAAAAGGGTGTGTAGACTTTTTATAGCCACTGTTTACCCTCATTCACCTTCCTACAACATCAATGAGAACAAAAACAACTCAGAGTTAACCAGACAAATTTCATTCACAGATTCCGTTCGTAAAAGCAGATCAATGCTGACCTTCTGAGTTGGATATATTTTTTTTCTTGCACTTGCCAGTATCACCATTCCTTCACGGCAGTGGATCCGACCTTAGGGCCGCTGGTGTTGTCTGTGTGTTTGGAGGAAGAGGAAAATCGCCTGCGAGTCATACTGAGGTGAAAGCAGCTTTTCCATCGCTTCTGTTTACCTTTACTTTAAACGCGATTGTGCGTCTTGTCTCGCAGGATGAAACAATGTTCTCTGCACGGAGTTTTCTCCCTGTCGCTTTTCCCTGGTATTCCATCATCTGTCGAACTGGCAAAGGTACACGGATTAGTTTGCAGTACCAGCAGGAGACATTTTATGGACAAAATACATTTGAGCCCTTTAAATGTAATTTGGGTTCTACAAATTGAGCTCGGGAAATAAAATAAGATTATAATAAAAAATAAGAATAATATAATAATACAAAATAACTAATTATTTCTAGATGCTGTGCGACAGAGTGACCGTCTCAAAGTTTGACGCGGTCAGCTACCTCAAGGTAATTCTTCAACATGACCGGAAAAGTAACTTGATTTTGATGAAACGTTTGGATTTTTTTTCTCACTCATCCTCAAGGCTCCGGTACTAATAAAAGCGTTCGATGAGCACAGGGTGTCGTCCAATTTCAAGTTTGGTGTTTTGTACCAGAAGGAGAATCAGGTAAGAATGGAATTTTTGTTTTGGGCTTCCACAAAAATGTTGAAGAACTGAACTTTCACCAGTTCACCGAGGAGGACATCCTCGGTAACGATGAAGAAAGCGAAGGCTTTACCGAGTTCCTGTCGATTTTGGGGGACACGGTTCAACTCCAAGGCTTCACTGGGTAAACCGTGATTGGCCGAAGGTCGCTCACGGTGCAACATCTCATCCCGTTGTCCTGTTTTCAGCTTCAGAGGAGGTCTGGATGTTTGTCACGGCCAGACGGGGAACGAGGCGGTCTTTACTTCCTTCCACGGCAGAGAGGTCATGTTTCATGTGGCGACAAAACTGCCCTTCACCGAAGGCGACCCACAGCAGGTTGGCTCCTGCGCCAAACGAGAGAGTTTGTGGCAAAATGCCGGCACGTAACGACTGTACTCGAGTATTTATCTGTACTTCTGATTTTTTAACCTTCTCCAAAAAAATATGTCACCTCAGCTGCAAAGAAAGAGACACATCGGTAACGACATTGTGGCGATGGTCTACCAGGAGGGTCCGACTACTTTCTTAGCTGACATGATTAAGTCGCACTTCCTGCACTGTTTCATCGTGGTCCGGAGGGTCCAAAGCGGGAAGACGGATGATGCTGGCCAAACTGCATATCAGGTGCTGTCTCTTTTTTTTTTTTTGGGCTTACATATTGTGTTGTGGCCACCGAGTGTATTAACAGTACTTGTCACAGCTATCTGTCACCGCTAGGGATGACGTTCCTCCATTCGGTCCAGTGCTTCCACATCCTCCAGTCTTCACAGATGTAAAAATCCAAACATCAATATATTTAATTTGTTTCTTAATGTTGAGATGCTCAAAAAGTCCGATTTTTGTCTTAAGCACTCCCTACTGAGAGAATTCCTCCTCACCAAGCTCATCAATGCGGAAATTTCCTGCTGTAAAGCCGAGCAGTTCAGCAGACTGGAGGTAGGTGCTCATCCTGCCTCAAGTTCACGAGCTCCATTTGGTGGTAATATCATTACCCCCCCCCCCCCCCCCCCCCCCAAATAAATAAAGCAACGCACACGCTCAGCACTTCTGGAGAATCTGCAGGCAGAACTCTCCACTCGTTCACAATGCATGCTGGGAGACCCATCAGCCTCTTCTGTCCCCTCTGCTGAGAGTGTCAAGGGGGTGTCCGAAGGCAGTGGGGGGTTCATTGAGAACTTTAAGGTCAGCATTCAATGACAGTTCTTGTTCTATTAGTCGATCTCACATGAAAGCATTTCTTGCATTCAATTTTTTCCCCTAAGAGGGCCATCCGAGTGCGGAGCCATTCCTTCGAGACCCTCGGGGTGCCCAGGAAAATCAGTGGCATCTCACCACAGGTCCAAGCGAGTCCTCAAGAGGAGACGTAGTACATTCCAGATTTTAGACATTTATGCACATCATGTTGACCTTATTATCTGTGTGGAGGACTCCTGTAAAGGTAGTAAATTAAAATTGCTGCTCATGTAATTATCATGCTGCAATAGCAGTCATATATGTAATACAAATTATATTTTAGTGACATGTATGGTAAATAAAAACCTGAAAATATTTAAGGGAAAATCTGTCCATTTCTTTTTTTACGATTTTTTTTTCTACTTTTTCCTTTTTTTAACTGGTGGAAATGGGCTTCCGTAAATGCATGTTTGAATGGAAACATTAAAACGTCTTTTTATGGGAATGCAAACAAACTTTATTGAAAAAAAAATCGTAGTAATTTAAGATGACTATTAAGTTATTCCAGTACAGATGTGTTTTTTACTTTTTATTTTTATAGTCATTGGAAAAAAGACGATTAACTTTAACCAGATTAAACCAGATTTATGTTCAGCGTGCCGCTGCAGCCCATTCCCATAGGGGGCAGTACATGCGTTCGAGCCGGATGTATTAACAGTAAAAGAAGAATATAGCTAATTAATAATTCAACATAAACAACTTGCGAATAATCAACGCTGTGCAAATCTTGCCTAAGTTTGCTACGGAATCAAATTTGACTTGTTTTGGCTCCGTAACGCGGGTTCAAGAGGCGTTTTGCATAACGTTCAACATTGCTTGTGGCCGCTTCGAACTTTGACACACTGTGCAGGTTGTGAACAATACTTTCTTTCCTGCTCGAGTGCACACGTCGAAAATGACCTCCAAGAAAGTGATCGAGTTGTTCTACGATGTGGTGTCTCCCTACTCCTGGTTGGCCTTCGAGGTTTGTCTATTATTGATTTGATTCGTGGTATAAATGGCGATACTATTACGAGCTGGTGTCCATGTCAAAGCCGATTTAAAGCGATTCGTTTACAGGTCATGTGCCGCTACAGAACTGTGTGGAATATTGATCTCAAACTCAGACCTGCGTTTCTGGGTGGTGTCATGCAAGGCGCTGGTAAGCTTGTGAACTAAAGTGCAAAAGTGCTAACACTCTGTGATAAAGTATTTGTACTGTTGTCACTTCCCACCTTATTGAGTTGACGTCTCACCGTGATAGGCAACAAGCCCCCTGGAATGGTTCCGACCAAATTTTTGTATATGAACAAGGACTTGGCCCGCCTGGCAGAATATTTCAACATCCCGCTGCATTCTCCTGCAGACCCTGTGGAAGCCATCTTCAATAAAGGTACACGCCAAGTAAATGGAGTGTCATATTGAAATGAATATACATATAATAATATACATACTATTGTATATCTTATGTTGAGATGTGATTTTGTTTCCTTGTAGGCTCCTTGAATGCAATGCGCTTTGTGAAAGCAGTGCAGGAGACGGGTGGAGACCAGCAGGTGGAGAAGGTGTCCAGAGAGCTCTGGAGAAGAATCTGGAGCCAGGACAAAGATATCACTGAGCCCGCGTCACTGGCTGAGGTAGCAACCCATCTTGAGAAATTAGCACACACAAAAAAAAGAAAGAGAAAGAAAAGATGATTGGCCATCTTTTTTTCAGGCAGCACAGAAAGCTGGCTTGGGCAGGAGTGAAGTTGAAGAGTTGCAGAAGCTTTGCACCACTCAGGAAATTAAAGACAAACTGAAGAGAAGCACTCAGGACGCGCTGGAATATGGGGTCGGTTCATTTGTCTGTCTCCGGTCTTACGTGATTTCATTTATTTATTTTATCTTGTCAGGCATTTGGCTTCCCCATGATGGTGTGTCACACCAACGGCAAAGCTGAGATGTTCTTTGGTTCGGATAGATTTGAGGTCATGGCCCACTGTCTTGGTAAGAAAGCTTGATTTATCTTTGCCAACGTTTCTTTGTTTAGTTAATGCGTTTATATGAAGTGTAATTCCATTGCTGACCACTAGATAGCGACATATATTTTGAGATGGTGTAAATTCGAATAAAAGAACAAAACAGGCCTGCAAATGTACAATGTGTTTTACTGTTTTTTTTTTTTAGGTGAAAAGTGGCTTGGCCCTCAGCCTGTTCGTTGTGAAATGTCATCTGCCAAACTGTGAGACAAAGCTGCCTACAAAACCACGACTGTCTATGCACTAATTCATATTGCATAACCTTGTTTGTAAACCAGCCATTCATGGGCTGTGCCTTTTGATCAAAATGGAATAGGCCACAAGACCATTTTTAAAATTGTGTGTCCCAAAAGCAAACAGTCCACACTGTAGATTGCCTTTAAAATAAATTGTTGCTGCTTCAAAAGGCAAAGGTCACTTGTTTGTGTTTGAAGAACGCAAAGACGAGGCTTATCGCTGACGCAACTGTCTCGAGGGCGCCGAGCTCGTCGTACGGGTTCCAGGGACAGCCTTCGTCCCCAAGGTTTTTATCCGAAGCCTGCGGCGGGGAGCAACCAGACCAGTTCTTGACAAAGCCAAAAAAGGTTGGGCCACCACGGGATCGATGCGGGCCTCGGCCTAGGAGGAGATTAATACAGCAAACAAAGAAGAGGCAGGGCAGGACTGTCACAAGCGTGTTGATTTGCCCCCTGAGGGCAAGGAAGAAGGAAGGAGCATTGGAGGAGCAAGGTGCTGGGGAGGAGGGCGGAGTTAAAACCAGACGTCAGAGCGTAGACAAACAGGTGTATGCTGATCCCCTGACAGTCAGACCCAGGAAAACAAGACCATGTAGAAGCGACCCAGGATTTCTCACACAGTTGGACCGATGTGGAACTTACTCCATGAAGACTGCAAAAGCAAAATTATTCTGGAGGACTTAGTACACAATTCAAAGTAAAAGGTAAGACCATGTTATTGCTCCTGTATGTCGATTTGAAATCCTGCTTTATATTGTGTGCGGCGATAAGACGTTAAAGAGAATAACAGCGTTTTCAAGATTAACGTTTAGCGACTTGATGCTTTTTGTGCCACTTGTGGTTTTCCCCTTCATGGGCGTGTAGAACGCCGGCAGAAATGCAGAGAGACAGGTTTGCCCACGCTGACGTCCAAACGGTTACCGCCACGTCATTGTAGAATTTCCCAGTAGAACCTTTAGCCTGCAAAATTTGCTTTAACAACGCTTTGAGGTAAATAAGCACCATATTGTTAGGACGCTGTCAGAAAGGAAAACAGCTCGTGTCATAGTATTGCAGCACAATATATTAAAAAAATATATACATTATGTAATTTACATACAATTGAATTTCATGTTTGGTCAAGTCAATATTTTTAAATGTACAAGTAGTTGCATAATGTGGTCACAGCAAAGACCTACTCTAATTCATGTCAGTGATAAAGATCTAGGCCAGAGCTGTAAAATATGAATATGATTTCCGTGAATCTGTGTTGACAATATACACGCTTGACTTTTTTTTTTTCTCAATCTAACCACAAATTTACTTTGATTTAATTAATTACCTTATTTAAATTTAATAATTAATTTATTTTAATTGACACATTTTAATTACTTTATTTAAATTTAATAATAATTTAATTTATTTAAATTGACACATTTTAGATTTGCACACACAGAATTGCTATTTAGTATTAATTGTTCTGCCTGCCGCTGTACATTTGTCATAAATAAATCATTCCTGGACCAATTAAGTGAAACTAGATAATTTCCTGCAGCGCACACACGATGATGTCACGACACACCAATGCGTCACGGCACAGTGGTTGAAAATCACTATCAACCTAAATGTATTATCGCCACAACCACAATTAATTTCTTAAAGATGAACATTGTTATCTTCGTAAAGAGTTATGTCAATGTTCCTAATATTGTGACTTGCAATTAGCCCAGCAAGAAATCCTTGTTGAATTTTCCACGTTTATTTCATGTGTTTGACTCGTGTCGTTTGAACAAACAAGACATGGAAAAGCTTGTTCACACTTTGTTCATTTTTAGCGCACCAGACCAAACAGGTGCTTTTTGAGGCCTGAACGGCAATAACAACAAAAATCCATCCAACAGCTACAACTGCTTCAGAATGTCGCTGCTCGAGTTCTGATTGGAACCCACCACACCGGTCCTAAAATCTCCTCAGTCTAATCTTAGTGTCTATAAAGCCTGATTGACCATGGAAGAAAATATTTGCCCTGTGTTATGCAGATAAACTGGCCTTACTTTTTGCAGGCTCACCGCTTTGACAGGATGTCGTCAATATCAAACGCAGACTTCCGCTGCCAACCAGGAGACACAATCTGTGGTGAGCTAAATACTTGACAGCATATTTAAAAATGTACATTATTCGTGTCTCAAATGAGTCACTTTTGGTTTCGTGACTTTTGGGCAGTAATTTGTAACCAGTAACCGCATTCTTTCAGTTATTTTTTTGTAATGTATAATTTATTTTTCCTCTTAACGGTCTTACAGGTTCGACGTCAATTATTGGTGATTGAAGTTTTACGGATTTTATATTAACTATAAAAGAGCAGGAGTCAGGTCAAAATGTTCCGGAAAGAGATTAAAATACACTTGATCATCTCACCACTTTTTTTTTTTTTTTTTTTTCTTCCTGGGTCAGAGATTCGTGTGTATGAGAAGGAAGTGATCATCGTGCCCATTCTGCTGCTGGCCACCTTTGTGGTCACGCTGGTCTTCATCCTCCTACTGCGCTTCTGTCCGGAGAAGGTCGAGCGCATCCGTCTCAGCACCACCAGGCCCACCTTCAGGAGGGAGCTGCACGGCATCGATGGTACCGCTGCTTGTTTTTCACGGCATCGTGACTGGACTCTGCTGATTCTTTTGGTCTTCACCCAGCTCCACCCGGCATCAATGTTCTGGAGCACGAAAGCATCGCTTTGGACATGCCCAACACGTACTCCACCTTTCAGCCGCCCAGCATGTACGCCTCCAAAAAGCTCTCCCTGTCCGTGGATATGCCTCCGGTGTCGTCGGGCGCCCAAGCCTACAAGCCGGCGTCGGAAGTCGTGATCCAGCCCAGGGAGCTGCCGCGCCAGAGGCTGCCCGAGTCCTTCAACTTGATCAACCCGCTGCCGGGTTGCTTCCCCTTGCGCTCCAACTCCTCCGTGTCCCTCTACAGGGCCCGCATGGAGAACAGGAACGTGGTCCTACGAGTTCTTAATGGTGGGGGACCCCTTTGAACCTTCTATGTCCTCACTAGTAGGAGATTTGTGTGAAACTTACTTACATGGACCTGTGTGAACTCCCTGTCCGGCGGCAGACTCGGCCGATGCCACCGAGAGGCACAACTTCCTGGGCTTTGCGTCCTTCCTGGCCCAGCTGGGGCCGCACCCGTTCTTACCCGAGCTGTTGGGCGTGGTCTCCTTGCGGGCCCCGCTGGTGACAGCGGTGGAGGAGTTGGAGAACCGGGACCTGCTCAGCTTCCTGTGGCGGTGCAGACGGGTCAGTCGAACGGCGGAATTTAGCGCTGTCAACGTAAAACCGAGTAAGTAAACGTTGCATTTGTCTCACGCAGGAAGACGTGAATCCTCCGTGTGAGATGACAGAGAGGCGAATGTTTACCATGGCCCAACATGTGCTCTCAGCGCTGGTTTGTAAACATTATTTGAGGGTCCAATTAAATTGGTGTAATTAATAATAGTGTTTTATGAATCTGTGTTGACCTTTCAATCTAAACTTAGCCGGGTGATGATAATGAATTCACAAAACGTTTTCTCTCCAGACGTACCTCCACAGCAAAGATCTCCTGCACGGGAACATCCGAGCCCGCAGCGTCCTGGTCAGCCAGGCGCACACGGCCAAGCTGTGGGGGCTTCACGGGGTCTTCACACGCAAGAACCAAGCATCCACGCAAAAGGATGACCCCAGCATGAAGAAATGGCAGGCGCCGGAGATTTTAGCCAGAAGAACTGTCGGGCCCAGCAGTGACTTGTGAGTGCGCCAGCTGGTTGACATCACCTTAATGAATCTTGTGGCTTGTTTGCCCTTTGACCTCTTCCATCCACCCTGACTTTTTTTTCTCTCTAGATGGTCTTTTGGCATCTTAGTGTATGAAATGGTAACACTGGGTAAGTCGGGCTCAAAATTTGATCATCTAATATTTTACAGTATTTATCCAAATTGTTTGCCTGTGTAGGAGAAGCTCCGTTTGCAGAGGTCCCCGTTAATGAGCTCCTCCAGTTCCACCAGCGGGGCAAAAGTCTGAAGAAGCATCCCAACTGCTCCAACGCCCTGTAAGGAATCCGGCGCTCGCTCCAAAAGTCAAATGTAGGTTCTCAACTTTATAATTTCTCCACAGCTACGCCATCATTAAGGCTTGCTGCCAGTGGAAAGAAGCGGATCGCCCCTCGTTAGCCGACGTGACCCGCAAACTGGTGTCTGGGGAGAAGAGCGCCTCGGATAAAGTCCTCAAGGGGGCGCTGGCGGTCAACCTGGAGCGCTACCTGCAAGAGGCCGGCTACGGGGAGGCCAACAGCTACACCATCTTCTGATTAGAACAAAAAGGCAGTCCACTTTTTTTTTTATACCTGTGCACTTTTCCCACAACCAACTGTTACATATTTCGCTTTGCACATGAGGAGAAACAAAACTTGTATACTCAAGATTTTTTATTAAGCTTTCTCTATGAAATGTTTTATTTTAAGGTTTAGGCAAAAGGAAATACAGACTTTCAAACAGATGTAAACTTGAAGGGCATCCGGTCAGAGTGGATGCTGTGGAATGACGGTTTGTCTGATTTGTTTACCAACTTCCTGCAGCCCATATCACGTAACAGATGCCATCCATGTTTGGTTTTTGTACGCTCCTACATCGAACGACCGTGAACTGAATGACGCATAAAATGTGAATAAATAATTGTCGGTCTGCTTATTGCAAAGTGAAGGAATACAAAACGCTACCTCACATCGGCCCATATTCAGGTTGCAACGGGTGGCCAAAGTTCCAGGACTGGTGTCGCTTGAAATAGATTTGAATAGATTTTCTCTCTCGAGCGTCAGGGAACACAAACGGTGGCGCAGCACATTAAGACTTACAGGCATATAGTTTTTATTCTCTGCAAAGAACAATTAATGAAGGAAGGAGCACAATGGCATTTTCATTTATTTCAATGAGAAGATTTGAAATGTTTTGCGTTACTTGCATGTCTTGTGACGCCAGTCCTGGAACTTTGACACGGCACGTTTAGTTGTTTACAGCTCCTACAACTTGTCATGAAAAATTCTTTTTGAGTAAAAAAATGTAAAAGATACAAAACTAAACTTTAAGAAACCGTTATGAACGACTCCCTCCTTGTCGGACAGGAACTTGTAACAAAAAAAAGTTGAAGCACCATTTTCAAGAAGGCAACGTGTCTCATGTGAAGTTAACCTCGCTACCACTTAACCAAGTCCAAGTTCTCACTATGGGGTTAGTGCACTTAACATGGTTAATGTCATCACTCATTCTCCAGCCAAAAAAGCCAAATGTGTTTTGGCACATTCAAGGTCCAGAATGTAAACTGTCAATCATTGTGTGGTGTCGAAAATCCAAATAAGACAGCTCACTCGCGCAGGCTGTTGATAGAGGCACAGATCTTGAGGGCGGGTCCCAACTTGATGTTCATGGTGGAGATGAGATGGTCCTCTCGGAGAAGCAGTAGCGCCTGCCCGTCGATTTCCTGCGACAAGAAGTGAGCGGCCAGCTCCTCGCAGCCTAGACAGAAGGATTTTTTTTTTTTTTTTTTTTAAACACGAGTCTTGCTTCGTGATGTAAAATGTCAAAATGAGAGTGTTCCAACCTTGAAGCGACGAGATGAACCTGCAGACTTCCTCCACGCTCCATTGGGCCGGAGTGGCCGACAGGAAGCCGGCCGTCTCCATGGGGAGGCTCCCGGGAGCCGAGGCGGCGTCCGACTGGGGAGCGTTGTCCTGCTCGGCTCTGGAGCACGAGCGCGAGTGAGAGGAGCTGGGAGAAAGAGACGGCGTGTCCTCTTCCTCCTCGTCCCCGTCGCTGGACGCGTCCTCCGAGCGGCTGGAGTCGGAGCGGCACTAAAACACCCGGACGAGTCAACGGGACGTCTCCAATGAACCCGAAATGCCCGTTTTTGAATTCTTTGTTACCTTAACGTTTAGATGCTGGCTGGACAACTTGCTGCTGTTTGAGCTGCTGCGGCGAGGGGGCCCGCGGCGCCTGGTCGCATTCTCAGTCGTGGCCAGGGGGGGCACCGGCGTCGCGTCATCGCTTCGTCCCCTGCTCGACTTGTAGCGTTTTCGGAAGCTTATGTTGTACCTGTTCACAACAAAGACACATTGAGTTGTAGTCAGACCCAAGAGAAGATAACTAATCCAGTGATCTAAAACTCATCTTCATTCAAGTCTGGTGTGAACAACAAAAACTTGGGCAAGGTTCCAATTGCGGCGCCATCATAGAGCAATCCAACCCGATTGCCAAACAAACGAGTTTGTGATCTAACACACAGATGATTGTTGACTTGCTCAACACATTAGCCGTATCTGCGGTTAGTGTGTCATATGATCTTTTCAACCCTATGAAAGGGGATGATTGACTCAAGTACACCTGCACACTATTTGCCTGTTAGATTATCCATGTAACAACATTATTCACGCAGGACAAAGAGTTCCAATATGAGCGGTTCCATGAGGTTTGCTGCGATGCATTTTACTCAGTGGAGGCGTACCTCTTTGCGCAGGTGTTGGAACAGAACCTCTTGGTTCCTCGGAACTGGTTGGCTGGCGCCAGGCTCGAGCAGTACTCACACTTCAATACTAAAAGAAAAGGGGAAAGGTAAGGCATTGAGGGAACCTTATTCACACAGGTGAATTCACACAACCTTATTGTGTGAGTGTGTGTTAGCGTTAAGTCACTTACAAGGTGGGCCGTTTTCGGCGCGGGCGCCCAGTGCAAAGTCCCGATCTTTGAGGAGCCCTGCGACCTTCCAAATTAAACAAACAAAAAACACTGTTCAGGATATGGCAACTTCTACCAAGGCTTCAATATTTATCACCCGCTTCATTAACAAGTGTTGCGTAATATGTTGCTGTTTATGCAGCACAAATGATTATTTCGGAACCATTAGTCCAGGCAAGTAATGAGGGAAGAGGGTGGGCGGAGCCATTTCCAAGCCGAGCGGCCTGAGAGGGAGTTTATGTAGTGAGGCTGAAATTGTTTGGCACGTCATTAAATTCAGTTACAGTCTTCATCAAGTGAAATTGTATTTGTCTGAAATGTCAATAAAACTAATGGAGACGGCTGCCCACGTGGTGGTTTTTTGAAAACGACAATCTCATTAAGAAAGGAGCTGACGATAAAGTCTTACGGGGAAAGGCTCGGCTCCCTCCTGGATGACGAAGCCCTCGATGAGGTGGGTGAGGACTTGCGGCTTGACCACGGCCTGGGGGAGCGGCGCCCGCTCTTTGTCGCCGTGGACGCCCCTCGACAGCGGCAGGCTGGGCGCCAACGGGAAGGAGGCTGCGGAAGGGGGAGCTGCTGAGGATGGAGGGAAAGAATTGGAGTAAAGTTGAATTTGGTTATTCGTGATACACGGATATATTTTATATACTCAGCATTGTCCTGAAAAAAGTCCATATCGGTCAGGCCCGAGTTTACGTACCAGATTCCTTTGTGGGTGCTGGAGTTAAAGCAGGAGTGGCGTCCTTATTGGGAGCAGATTCTGAAGATACCGCCGTCGTCTCGTTGGGTGCTTCGCAGTCTGACTTTCTCTTCAGGGAGCCATTGACGGACTTGTTCTATCAGAAAAAGTTTATTTACAGCCGTCGCTCAAGCTCGCTTAAGGAACAGATTCCGAATGAGCTTACCACAGGTGCGGAAGTGTTGTGCGAGACGGCGTTCATGTTCTCCTGGGCTGCCAGGTTTCGCACCTGCGCCAGGGCCACAGCCTGCACGCCGCCCGCCATGCACTGCCGGGCCCCCACCAGCTGCACGGGAATGTGCGGGTGGTTGTGGGCCGCTTGGCTGTTGCCGGGCGGCGCCGGGAGAATTGGGAGCGGCTGGCGGGGGGAAACCTGCATGGGTAAGCGGTGTCCGTGCGCCGTCTTGGGCTGGATGGGCACGGGACCTTTGTCTGCGGCGGCCTGCTGGAGGGGCTGCACCACCAGCGTCTGCGTGTTGACGTTGGCTTTGGGCGCCACCGAGCTGATGGAGTAGCCCTGGGTGGAGGTGGGCACATTGGAGGTGGGCACCAGGATGACGGGAGCGGCCGAGGATGACAGGAGGAGCTGGGAAAGGGGGAGCGCTGGGGAGGCGGAGGGCGCCACCGAGGCTGCGGGAGCGGCCATCGCCGGCTGGGTGGAACCTTTGACGGCGATCGCGTTGCCCGACGATTTGGCCGCTTGCTGCTGCTGACTGAGGGGAAAGGCGCCCGGCTCTTTTCTGTCGGGGACCTCCGACTTGATGGCGAGTGCTCTGGGAGTGGACACACAGTGCAAGGCCAAATTCTGCACCTGGGAGACAAAAAAAGTTTGCTTTTGGTTCCTGCGAGCTTAGTTTACAGTACTGAAGGCCAGCAATATTAATAAACCAATAAGTTGACTTGACTTGAGTGTGATGTTGCTCCAACCTGATCACTTTCTGGCTGAGCTTTGGCTGAGGTAGGAGCTTCGGTCTGCTGCTGCTGTTGCTGCTGGGTCTGGGCCACTGTTGCCACGGTAGCTGTTGCTGTGCCCCCGGGCATGAAGATGAGCTGTGAGGCCAGAGGAGCCCTGAGGGAACGGTTCACCTGCAGGACAGAGTCTCGTTGTTACAATGAGCCAGGCAGCACAACTTATCCGTGTTGTATCGACTCACCCGAAGATACATCTGCCCCTGTCCTGGCGTGTTTCCCCCCAACAACACTGACTGGTTGAGGGCAGTTGTTGTCGCGGAGGTGGCTGTCCCGTGGGGACGGGGAGTTACGCCGGCTCCCCCCGCTGACGTGGTGCTGAGATTCACCTGGGGGTAAAAACATTCATTCTGATTCAGATGTCGAGTTCGCAGATCAATGCAAACGAGTGGTGATAAGAAAGTGTACAGTGGTGGCCGCCTGGGAGATGCTGCTACTCGGCGTGTTAGACTGGCGGCTCGCGGCGAGTGTAGCCTGGTTGGAAAAAACAAAACATGAAGAAATCCCTAAAACAAGCACAGCATATTTTAACCAGAATTTACACTAATAGTATTTTTTTTTTTACTGTTGAGGAGGAAGTAGTACACCAAAAATAAGGAAAAATTGGATTGCCTTGCTAATGTGGAGGAATTGTGTACTTCTGATTCCTGCCTACCTGTTGCACAGCGGCCAGGTTATGCAGTTGAGCGTTGTTGATCTGCTGTTGTAGCATGAGTTGCTGGAAGTACTGCGCCGCGTTCGGCTGTCTCTGCAAGGCTTGGAGAGCCTAAAAACGAGCATGTCGTTAGATACAGAATGCAATCGTGGATTTCACGCCGTATGCAAAGGAGCTCGGGCACGAACCTGCACAGCCTGTCGCTCGTAGAGGGACATGTGGGCTATCTGCGGTGGGCGGGAGGTTCTGCTTGTTTGAGGGTTTCCATTGGTGGTACTGCTGGTGCCGGTGGTAGTGGTGGTGGTGTTGCTGTTGTTTGTGCCGGTGTTTTGGTCCTCACTTGCATCCATTTTGGCCACTAGAAATAGTGAGCAGTGTCAACAAAATTGAATCAATGGACACACCTCACAAAAGGTTGCAACTGATCGAGGGTGCTGATGCTGCGGTGCGTCCACACAACTGGCAGGAACTAACTTTTTTTTTCCATGCAGATGCTTATCACTAAACAGTGTTCTTTAAAAAGCAGAAGACTGAGCCGACCTAAGCGCACTGAAGGACCTGACCACCAACAACTTGATTTTCGATTTCCGAAAGAAGTCAACCTGGGAGCGTAAAGCACGAGAAAAAAAAAAAAAAAAAAAGCATCATTGGGATTGGTCCGTCCAGCTAAAAGGCTACCAAGATCGGGCGAACAATAGATTTGGCTAAGTATGACCCTTAAAATGCTGAGTATAAATTTAAATGATCAGAAAAATACGGACGTTTATGGGATCAAGCGACGGCCATGGTGAAAGTTGATGATTCGCTTCCTAGGCGCTAACTAGCCGCGCTAGCATTTAAAGCTACATTGCGAGCAAACATACAAGAAGTCATCATGAGCGTGTGCAATCTCGAAAAGGCGTGCTTGTGTCTTTACCTCTTTTCTTGGTCAAATTTCACTCCTATTTGCAGGGATTTGTAATCCCGACGGTTTCGATTTGAAACCCAGACGCGGAAAGCCTTTTATTGGCTTTTTGGTTCTAAAAAGATAAACCGCCCCCCAACAGGTCGATTCTTCATCTTCTTCCTCGCTGGAATGTTTGGAGCTGTGTGAATGATTTAAGCAATGCTGCCATCTACTGGACGGTTTACCTTTAGCATTTACTTTGTCGAGGGCGTTCGGACCATGCAGCTGACGTCATCAGCCGCGCCCATTAGCTTGGCGGCCATCTTGCCGGTCAACATTTCAGCGCCGGTCAACGACTCACACACGCTTTCTTGTTCCATCTGCTGCTATTTGAGCTTGAAAATGCCGGAAACCTGCTGTGCTGTTGGATGTAGCAATAGACGAGGCGATAAACCAAATCTTAGCTTCTATAGATTTCCGGCAAACATCCAAAAACGCGATAAATGGATCGCGGCGATTCGTCGTGAACGATGGAAACCTACGATTTACACAAGGATATGCAATGAGCACTTCATATCAGGTATGTAAACAAACTATTCACCCCTGATTTGTTTCACAAAATGTGAAATAATACAATATGGGATGATACAAATATGATTGTTGAAAATGCTGGGTGCATTTTTAGAAAGGCAGCAAGAGCAGCAAGGCAGGGAATGGGATGATTTCTTCAGTTCACCCCCCCCCCTCCGTTTTTATTTTTTGTTTCTTTTTTCATGATGCTTCATCTGATTGGCTTGAAAACTTTATCAATGTAAATATTGAACTTCATATTGGAATTGAACAATTAATTCTCATGAGTGAATGCATTAGGAAATTTCAAAAAAAATTATGAACCTTGTGAAAAAAAATTTTTAATGAAGCATTTTTGAACAAGAGGCTTTTTGTTACTTCATTTGGCACAAGGTAAAATCTACATTGATAAAGTTTTCAAGCCATTGGCACAAGGTTAAAATTTTTATTGGTTAAGTTTTCAAGCCAATCAGATGAGGCATCATGCAAAAATAAACAAAAAATAAAAATGGTAGCAACTTGAACAGACAGGTAAAGTATCTGAATGATTTCACTCTATTCAGTTTTTTAATATGTCAAGTTATGAAATGCCATTACGAAACAAATCGAACTGGGTATATCCCCTTCAACAACGTGCTTAATATTTATGGTAGTCATTATGAATAATGTGATTGTTTAATTGTTTCAGGTGCAAAAAGCGAAGATCCACTATCCCCAGACTATGTGCCAAGTATATTTGAGCATACCCAGTCACCTCACAAACGAAAACTCAAATGTTCATTGAAGATCTTTGAGAGAAGACAAAATCTCAAGCAGCGCAAGAGAGACCGCGAGAGGGTATTGGCAGCAGCAGCAGCACTTGTCAATATTTCCCAGTCTGTCCCTTGTGAAAATGATCAACTACCCGCTGGTGAAGATGTGGTGCACGCTGAGATTCGAAAAGAAGGCATGGTGACTACTGCCACACAGACGGATATCACTGGGGAAGCAATGGATTCCCTCACTGCAGAGTGTAAAAATCTGCGTGCAGAACTTGATGAACTGAAGGACAGTTTGAAACGCTGTACATGGAATGAAGCAGATTCTCTTGATCATTGACTTGGATGGCTTTGAGACATTGGTCCTGGTCGTTGCCTTAAAATTCGAGGCCGTAATTCGCCCAGCTCTTTGTTGAAACCAAGTTGTTGATGTTGCTTGGCCCCTGGACTCTTCTTCAACCGCAGATATCTGAAAAACATTTTAATAAAAGTTGTTTTCACTATGATTAGATTATTTGTAACAGGTTGGAGAACAATAAATTATTTATGATATATATATTAATTACGAAAGTGCGAAAAAAATACAAACCTGCTCTCTGGTAATGGAATGTAACTTTTCCAGCTCTGACCAGCATTTTAGTGCAAGTTCATCTGGGCTGAGTTTCATATTGCCAGAATCGTACAGCTGTGAGAGAGGTACAGGAAGCTTTCGCTTCACTGCCCTTGGCACAAAGTTGTCAGCATAGTCAGGGACAATGCTCAAAATTGCTGGTCTTCCACCGCATTCAGACAAAGCCTTGTAAAAGGCAGCTTTCTGCTCTTCAGTTGGTGGAGGAACATTCAGCAGTTTTCTCGCAGCACTTTCCTCAGGAGTTGAAACTTCTGACTTTCGTTTCTGGGCTGGACGGGCAAAACCGATATTGCATCCTTCAGCATATTCTATGTGCGATGCTGATGGTTTCAGCCACTGACAAGGTAGTGATGTGCATGAAGTGGCCGTCTTCATACGTATTAATGTCTCCAGGGCGAACAGGGATGCTGCTGAATGTGAACATGTTTCACCCAATCCAGCCATGCAGGTACAGTGGCAGCACAGGATCTGACCATCTTTCGCTATTGCTACCCAAGGTCTGAGGGGAGGATCATTCATCCGTTGAGAGTGTTTTACCTGAAACAGATATGACATACCTTATATTATTATCAGTCCCTAATTTGGATATAATATACAAGGCTAGACCTCTTACTGTCCATTTATGCATATTTTACCTGGCATTTGGTAAATTTTCTCATGAATCATTCATTAAATTAGCTTGAAAATTTAAACCTGGTTCATTTTGAGCAAGAGACCAAAAGGAATTATCAAGCATGAATTCTAAAAAGTATTTTTGTAGAAATTGTTGCATAAGCTCTATACTGAATAGTTGGAAATTATGTAATGTTTTATTGTAGGAATTCATTTCTCAGATTTCAATATATTTTCCTTACCTTGGTCATGAGAAGAAATCGATTCTTGTTTGGAATCTGCCATATCAGCCCATCATGCACAAAACCTGCTGTAAAATACTTGTAGGCATCCAGACTCTTGTATGCCTTAAGGTCCTTTCCAGTGTACGGAGATGGTGAATCGACGAGGTAATTATAAATATCTGGATGAGAGAGATCAGGCAGGTCGGCTGTTGCAAAATGCTCAGGTGATTTTAGCATGCTTCTCGGTAAAAGGTACGGATCCGTTGTGCCAACAAGGTTCAACTTATCTCGGTAACGTTTCTTGGATTCTTCATCCAAATGCCCAACTTCATTGGATAGCAAATCAGCCATAATTCGGATGAAATCGGTGAAAATGTAGCGCAGAAATCAAACTGAATCTGTACGAACACGTAGGAACGAGCTGACCGGTTGACCGGCAAGATGAAGGTGACTGCAAAAAGTACAAACTATTGTGGCGTAAACAAATATTTTTTTGGCTTGATCCAGGACTCCCACAGATTAGTCACTAAATAATATTAAACGACGCTGGAATTGATGCAAACCAAGCAGTGACATCATGGGTTGTTTTCTCGTTTCAATTTTTAATGAAATTAAATGTAGAAAACAAAACAAAAAAACAAGTCATTCTCATTTATTTCATTGGATGTCCCTTGACATCATATGGAGTTAAATAACTTTTTCTATCAACTTTGGTCTTTTGCAGTAAAAGTGTATGTATTTTATCAAAATATACTCACACATACTGTGTGTCTTATTTTCATACATCTGCGTACATTTGCCTTTAGAGAGATGTAAAGGGAACTGATTTGGATTAATTAGTAGCTGTTTTATTTATATATTAAATATGTAGGTCATATTCTAACTGTAACAGTTTGTGACTAAGAGAATTGAAACCATTTAATTCAGCGGTGTTAAAGCCCAAGCCGTCATAGCTAAATATGAACATTCACATTATGTAACCCGTCCTAAACTAAAGTTTAAAGGAGCAGCAGAGTTTCATGGCCCACAGTAGATAGTTTTAACATTCTCTGACATAAGCATGGGGGGAAAAAATGCTAAATATATTGTATCAGGCTAAGCAGGTAGAAACTTAAGTTTCTTCAGATTTCTTGAGACGAAGCCTCATCGTAAACCTGGACGAATCCCTCGTTTGTTTACCATCCAGCGAGGTAACAAACGTGCACTCAAAGCGGACCGAGAACGGAGTTTCATCAAAGCTCTCAGTAAAGTCACACAGTGAAAAGCTACTGACTGGCCACCGGCTTACATCGGTAACAAGTGGTCGTCCCTTTCTTCTGGCTCCTCGTCCAGGGGCTCAGTGGACACCCCCGTGTAAGTCGGAGGCTCCTCTCGATCTCGTGAGCGGCACACAAAGTCGCAACCGTCCTGTTGAGAGGATCGTGTGTGCAGAACGTTAGTAAACTCTGGAGAAAAATCATGCCTGGGTGATTACGTTGAATTGAAAATAGGAATAACGCGTGCGAGTATCTTTAGCATTCACACAATTAGAAGTTGGAGTTGATGCGACAACGTTGACGGCGACTCGGGACTTACTGCCGAGAGATTGCCGACCTCTCTCCAGAAAGCATAGTTGGGAAACTGCTCCATGCCTTTAGCCCCCACGATGAGCCGCTGGTAGAGGAACCCTCCAATCAGGTATACGGCCACAAGACAGACCACGCTGGAAGATGAATTGAGAATGAGAAATGGTGTACTCAAGAGTGGATAGGAAAAATCTACACACCATGTGTTCAAATGCCAGGAAACATTTTGTCCTTTTACCCATATGCAAATTATTTTTTTTCCCAGTTAAAAATAGAGATAATGTGTTTGCACAAGTGTGCACACCCTCATAACTGACATGTGGCTTTGTTCAGAGTATTGTTTTAGTAGGTTGAGTGTATTACATCCCATCCTGCGATGTACTCACACAATAAGTATGATGGAGCCGGTGCTGAGTTTGTACTCAAGAGGCGGACACACGGCACTGGTCTCAAGCTTGAACTGGTAGAAGCAGTTCTGCACCCGTTCCCTGTTCTCTTGCACAATCTCCAGCTGGCCCTGAAAATAGATGATGGTAAAATTCCTTAAAAATAAAAAATAAATCTTTATACCTTGTTTCTGCGGCTTTTGTGTGACACAGATATGATTGCCTAGTTTTGTTTGCAATGACTATATGGTAATGACAATGAATGCATTTGTGAGACACCTTCTTTCCCAGCACAGGAATGGCCTTACATTTTTTTGTCTGTGTTCTAAATCCACCTACTCACCACTTCAAAATTCCGGTTGCAGAAAATCATCAGGATGGCTTTTCGCTGTTCCTGAGAACAGTGGGTATCGTAATTTTCTCCGTTGCCGTAGAGCAGCCACACATAGTCACCTACAAAGAAGAAGTCCAAAAAAAAAAAGAAATTTAGGAACTACAATGAGAGAGGACAAATGACAGAATCATGCTGAAAGAATTAAATGGACGCTTAATATGTCAATATGTGCCCATATAAAACGGTGGGAACGTTGCGTATGTGGTTTGAACAGCAACTCACTTCCTCCGATGACTTCTGTTGCGTTGTACATGCCAATCACGGTGATTTTCTTCTCAGTTTTCTCTCCTTCCACTTGAATGACGCCGGCTCCGGGAACCCCGCCTGCATCGGCGCACAACCGGAAAACATACGAGTACTTGGCCTCTCCAATCTTGGCCTCCGCTGAAAAGCTATCGTGAGGGAGATTTACATTAGTGAACGTTTGCATTGCTCGTGGGCGTCGGAGCTTGACTTACTTCCTGTGACTGAGCGACTCTATTCGCTGGAGGACTTTGCGTTCAGACTCGGACTCAAATGTAAGTTTACAGTTTTTGGTGGTGCTGTCAGCGTACGCTCCACTTCCTTGCAGGACCAGCTGGACCACCAGTGTCCACACCAAGAGACACCTTCCGATGGGATGCGTCAACACCTGAAAAAATACAAAATTAAGTGTCTATCACCCCCTCTGGTGGTAATCAAAAGAGTCACAGCCTAAGTACATTTCAGTTGTATTTCCCTTTTAAGTACATAAGAATATGACCCATAGTAAGACACTACTAGAGAAAAGAATGCAAATAAAATACTAATTCTACGTCTACTTTTGAATTATGAAATCTAATTCAATCAGATTTAGGACTTCTCATTTTTTCAAGGGAGCAATTTTTCAGGTCAGTATTACATCAAATTTATTTACCTAGCATTGCAATAATATTTTAGGTCGTTTTTGTTAAATACGAATAAAACATTTTTACTGTGATTGTACATAGTATCTATGTAACGGAAACGTCTGAAAATCTACATGAGCAAAATACAGTATTGATTCAAAGTACTAATGGACTCAAAAACAACGTGGCATTTAACGGCTTCAAAGATATGGTGATGACGTTTCGTGTTAATGGATAATGAAGTCTACCGATGAGCAAAGATCCTCCTTGAGACCATTTAAGGATCCAAGCAAAGAACTTATTGTACTGGTGCGTGTATGTTTCATCAGGAAACAAACACTTGAACTGCAATCGTAACAGTAGTAACAGCTTCCAAACGTAGGAGGCTTTTTGCTAAGCTTAACAAATAAGGATCAGGGGGAAAGTGTGAGCAGTATCTCGTTAACGTACCTGCATTTCTGCTTTTAGCTGCAGTTTGGCGTCCAATCAAGCAGCCAGTTACTGAAGCGTTGCAACGTTCACGCCACTTCCTGGTTGACTTTAATGGACACGTTGCTTCACATGTGTCCTCAAGTCAAATTATGACATCATCACAGAAGATTATAAACGTCTTGGCTGCTTTAGTAGGATGATTATCTCTTTAAAGGAAATGCTTTTAACGCCAGCCGACCTGCTAACGTGATGTAAGCAGAACAGTTACCAAAGTGCGGAAGTGAAACTAAACATGCAATCACGTGACACAAGCCACCTATGACAAGCGCCAGATTCCTGCGCGCTAAGTCAGCTGACCGGAAGCGCCACCGTGTAAACGATAAATACGGCAAAATGCTGCTGGGAAATTATTACTGTGGGGAAATAGTTGAATCATAAAAATTATTTATATCTGGCATGGTTCTCACAAGATGTGACAAAAATGCTTACACTATAGATACACTGGATATACACTTTCAAGTAAATTTATTAAAAAAAAAAAAAAGATTTTTTTTATCGTAAATATGCAATACCCGTTTTGCCTGGCACAATGGAAAAAGCTCTGCAGAGAAAATAATTTCCCTCTAATTAATATGCATACAGTATAGTGGAAATGTACGTCACAAGCTTACTGGCATGATGACTGTTTTAGTGTTTAACTCTAGAATTTAAAAAAATGTTTCAAAGACTCGTTTTCAGTTTCTAAAACTACTCTAATGAATCAAAATTGATAATGGTTTAAACATTACATTACAAACATGCCATTTTCTTCTCCTTTTAATCAAATCAGCAGACTGCAGTAGAAAACGTCTTGAAATGACAACATCATCTGATTAACTGATATCTAGTAGCCCATTTGAGATGATAAGCCTACCTTTTGTATCTTGAAAGTTATTCATTTCCATTCAATGTGAATGGACCATGAACCAATCAAAACCAAAGAGGTTAGTTTGCATAACAGTCGCGTCCCAACCTAAAAAATGACCATGTAAGCCCCTTCACTTCAACAGCGACTGACTGCATTTCCTTAGGGATGAGGACGAACTAAATAAGTTAGTTTCTAAATGCAGCGCTCAGGGCCACAGTTATTCAATTTATGATCCTGACAAATATAGCCTTGTACCGTTGCTCAACCATTCCAACAAAAATATGTCAACTCTCCTTGCGCATCAGATTCAATCCATCACAATCAAGGTTATTTCCAAGAATGTGTGCAGAACATTAACAAGGAATTCTCCTGTGCAAACAGTAAAATAATGAAATTAAAAACAGACACGTATAAAAATATGACAACAATGATAATAAAAACAATGGAAAACCCAAGATTTCAATCAAATGTATTCAAAACTATTTATGTGCTTCATGAGTCGTGTGCTTGGTATTTGCATCCTTCTAAATAAAACCAAAATGTGTGCACAAACAAACGCAATGGAATGACGAGTGACTTCATCCAAATTGGAAAAACAAGTCGTTTTGAATCACAAACAACTTTGTTATGAGGTTGTGCTCTCTCCTCTGTGATTTCCTAATCTATTTTTTAATAATTCCGAAATGGGTTTTTCCTTCTCATTCTCCTCCCCAATACCACTCTGGGGAATGCAGGAGTTATTTTCCAAGGCCTCGGTTCTCCCCTCCCCCTCCTGCTCCATTACCACCTTACCTGGCTGCGAAGTTGTGTGTGTGTGTGTTGAGCAGCCACTCCCCCAAGGAGGTGTACTTCCTGTCTTTGGTCAAAGAAGAATGGGGCAGGACAGCGCAGCCAGCGACTTGAGTACTTTTCTTCCTGGGAGTTTCATGCTGCGCAGCTAAGAGAAGCGAAAGAAGTGGACAAGAGCCTGCAAAAATATTTGTTTGATTTATGAGAAAGCAGTTCAGTGAGATCGGCTTCTAGAGTATAACAAGGCACAAGGGGGTTGAAGGAGGAGGGGACAAGATAAGTGTCAATCTGTTGAGACTTGTTTGGGAATTTGAAGAAGGAAGGAGGTGGGGAGAGCCAGAGAGAGGCAGCGAGAAAGTGGAGGAGAGTTCAGGCGTAAACATTTGGCTTTTTTTCCGCCACTCTTAGATAAGCAGCTTCATTTTGGAAATATGCTTGAGATTAAATAAGTCACCACGGACAAGGTGAAAGCAAAAAATGCAGACTTGTGTGTTGTGCAATCCCTATGCTTGAGAGCTGAGCAGGACCGGGGGGAGACCAGCTCTCCCCACGACTTCACATTCAGGTGAGTGTCTTGTGATTTCCACATATACACCACCGTGAGTCTTTTTCTATTCTGTCGTGACTTGCATGTTAAATGCCGTGCCTATGTGTAACCGGCCTTTTGGCCTCCTTTGGTATGCGGCGCTTTGCAGGTTTGTGCTGCATTCTTAGCAAACTGTACCAGGGTGCCACCTTTTCTTCTCTCTCTGCGGCCTGGGTGTTCCTTTCTGCTCTTTGGCAGACATGCATGAAGCTACTATGTATCATTCAGTTCTGTAACAGTGGAGATGTAAAACTGGCTGAAGCAAAACGTGTTGACGTCTTTATTTGTACTTCATTATATAAGATGTTACTTTGATTTGAATTCTTTTGTGACTTAACTGTGTGAAATGTCTTTAAGGTTCTCCAAATTATGGTACCATGGGGACCAAAAGGCCAAATTGCACCCTCTTTGACAATTCATCAAATATAAAGACGTGTGACCGCAGCCTTCAGCCAGGCGGAAGAATCTCCAGGGATCCAAGTCCAAGGCCAGCCATGACTGCCCAGGCAGAGTGGGAAAGCGGCCGAGACAAAGAGGGACGGCGGGATCGGGAAGGGGAGAAAATGAAAGACAAGCCCAGGTACAGAGATACAGAACCCCGTGAGAGATACTACGAGCGAGACCGAGGTCCAAAGACCAGGCCGAGGGAGGCTGGCCAAGAAAGGAGGCGAGACGATGAAAGGAAAAATGGGAGGCCGCTGTCAAATGTCGAGAGCGTCATTGGGCGGGAGATGGAATGGAGCATGGGGAAAGGTGACACATTTCCCAGGATGAGAAGAAGTCGCGAACGGGATGAAGGACGCGAGCAGAGGCGCCAAAGAGACAAGCCGAGAAGGACCGAGGCGGACGACTGGGAGCGCGAAAGAGATCGAACTCATCAGAGGGAGCGAGAAAGAGGCGAATGGCGAAACTATGAAAAATCCCGGCAACGATATCAAGAGTCCAACCCTCCTCCCAGAGAAAACAGGAAAGACATGGAGTCAAGAAGAAGAGAAAACGTGGGAGGCAAGGAGGCCAGGATGCCCTCACCGCACAGTCGGAGAGACAGGGGGATGTATCACGACAGCGAGAGGGCCTACAAGACAGCCAGAGGGAGGGGCACGAGGAGCGAGGGAGACAGCGATGACCGAGACAGAAGGCGGCAAAAAACGAGGGGCAGCAGAGAGCGGGAGGAGTTGACATATCAACACAGCAGAAGTGAGGGGGACAGCAAGGGCAGCTCAGCAAGGGAGCCGGACAGACACCGGCACAGAGACCGTGTCGGGACGGGGGAGGAGAGGGACAGACATAGGGAGGACGGTGGGAGAGTAGCGTGGGAGGGGGGGGGACAGTCCAGAGACAGGAGAGAGAAGGAGCACTACAGGGCGCACGGGCCGAGGAAGGAAAGGCAAAGACAGGAAAGAGAGGCTGACCCTAGGGGGGATGACACAACCCTCAGGGAGGCGGCCTCGAGGGCGCCGCCGAAATCTCAGAGTAGTGGTGAGTGGAGCAGCGATATGGACAATGACACGCGACGCAGGCGAGGCAGAGAAGAAGAGGGGGAGTCGGGGAAGGACAGCCAGCGGGACGACAGGAGGAGTGCAAAGAGAGAAGAGCAAAGGAGAAGTGAGATAGGCAAAAATGAGATGGAGCAGAGACGGATGTGGTTAGAACCAGCGAGGGGCAGGAACAGCCAACAGTCGTCTCTGGAGGATGACTTTGCAGACAGAGAGAAGCCCGGCGAGTGGAACGAGGGGAGGGAGGCACAGGCAGGACCAGTTGATAGTCGGAGACGGGAGGGGGTCAGCGTAGACGGGGAAGAGGAGGTCCCAGGGGAGTTAGATGGCAGCCATGGAGGTATGGGGCTAAGCTGGCAGAGGGATGCAGAGAGAGAGAGCAACAGCGAGGAGAGCGAAAGGGGAAGTGAGACAGGGTGGAGGCCAGATAGTGAGCGAATACACTCAGGAGAGGACGGCTTCGTGACCGTGTCGAGCGGCGGTGACGACGAGGACGAGCGAGAGGAGTTTCTGGACTGTCAGGACTTTTGGGGGGGGCGGGGTTTCGAGAGACACTCCTCCGACTCTCGGACGTGAGCCGCAGACGAGGGAGGAAAATGCTAATGAGGAAGAACCGGCTGGGAAGCCCAAATACGTCTTCTGCGTGATCGGGCAAACGTTAGAACGAGCGAAGACTGACAGGATGTCGCCGTCAGTTGCTGAGCAGGAGGAAGAAGCCGAAAGCCGCAACCTCCTTTCGGAAAGCAGCGATGATGTCAGCTGGCAACCTCCTGATGACCTACGCCCGTCACCGATGAGCAATGATGAGCATGTGATGAACAGCCAACGGGAGGCTGACGGGGACAACAACAGGTGTACAGAGGACAACCAAGAAACGCTTTCTCCGCAAGACATGAAAGCGAGGAAAGCGGAGCACCCGTACGCCGAAATTGGGCCTTTTAAAAGGGATTCACAGACTGAAAAACTCCTCATGAAGTGGAGGGAAAAGAGTAAAGAAATTGTAGAGAGGGAAGGACCGTCTCCTCCCCCGAGGAATCCTTACGCCGATGTCTACTCACAGCTGACGTTTGAGCAAATTCTGCCTGCCTTAGAAGGACTCAACGTTGAAGACATGAGCCCAGAAGAGAAAGAAGCCATTCGCATCCGAATGAGCGGCGCGTGGAGCATGTCAGAGGAGCCGAAGCGTCATTCACAAGCCCCTCACCTTAAGTGGGCCAAAAACGTGGTAAGGGAGATCCTGGGACACTCGGGCGAGGACCTGACAGAAGACCCCGGCTCGGGAGAGCGAGGACCCGCACGGACCGAGACGAGCCGAGCGGACGAGGTTGCGCAAGGGACTGCGGAAATGCACCTCAGGAAACCGAGAGAGGACGAGCCGCAGTCCGAACCCGAGCTGGAGCTGGAGGAGGATGTGGAGGGACTGAGAGGTATGGGGCAAGGCCAGGAAGACATGCATGCTCACCGGCTCTCGGCCATGCATGCTGACACATCCGCGTACACTCGCGCTGACACATTGGTTGACACACGAGGGAAGGAGGATCCAAACTCGGCCGTGGATATAGAATCTGAGCCTCAGCCCGAGCTGCGGTCAGAGAAGGTAGCCGTGAAAATGGCCGAGGAGACAGACAACGAGGTAAAGATGTCAGAGACTGAGAAAGAGGCGAGCAGACAGAAGGAAACGGAGATATATTTGAGCGTGAGCAACACGCTGTATAAGCCGAGCAGCTGCCCCATTCTCAATTATCCGTCTCAATTGGATCTCCTCCAACCCTCCACAGAGGGTAATGATGATGAGGTAGATGATGAAGAGGCAGAAGGCAAAAGGGAGGGGCAGGAGACAGGTTCGCTGCAGGATCAGGACTCATCAAGTGCAGAGTCAGAACCAGATGAGCTTAGCACAGACGGAGCAGACCCGGAAGCAAGGAAACGGGGAGGCGCCGCTCTGACGAGCACCTCCAGTTTCCGGGACTTGGGTTCCGAGGCCCGTTTGAGGAGACGGGGCATCCGTAAGACCACCGAAAGAAGAAACGAGGTGCTTGTAGAGGTGGAAGAGGAGGAAGGTGTTGCCGGCGATCGCAGAACTCGAATATTCACTACAACAGGTAACCAAAGAGGAGGCGGTCCCTGATTCTGATGGTTCTTAGCTCACCAATCAACTGCCTGTTTTCTTAAATGATCCAAAATAGGAGGTGCCCCCAAAAAATATCAAAAAATGACTTTGTAGTAGCTGTTCTGATGGAATCAGCCTGTTTTGAGGGGGGTACCTGTCGGTAAGAATGAAGTTGTTTTCTCAGAATCTGTCGCCCATTTAACTCATTCACTGCCATTGATGGCTAAAGACGTCTTAAAAGGGCTGGCAATGAATGGGTTAATATTTTTTGCCAAAGATGTTATATTTCAAATGAGTTTTTTGGGGCACCTTGTAGAATACTTGATTGTGCTCTCTCTTGTTTTGATCAATGCCTTGAAACCTCACATTTCCAGAATATTGCATCATTGCATGCCACTGTCACAAACCCACATCTGATGATGAAATCTCACAATTTGACTTCATCGGAAGACTCGTCTTTACTGTCAGTCTTACGCGATTGTGCGGCCCCACGCATCACAGGTAACGTTGTGGTTGGGTGGGTGGTGGGCGGAGTCAAGTGCAGGCAGTGAAGGAAACCAAGAGAAGTTGATTGAAGGAGTAGTACTCAGAAGTTGAACAGCTTCAATGTCACCAAAGTCCCTTGGACTAACTCGAGCATTTCATTTTTTAACTTCTTTAAGTCCCTCGGACTAACTCGAGCATTTAATCTTTGTACTTCTTTACCATTTTCACTGTGATACTTTGATGGGAACGTACAATGTTTTGACAACTGGAAACTTTCTTCTTCCAGACGAGGATGATCGCTGTAAAAGCTGGGGAGAGGTGGACCTGAGGTGAGTCCAAAAAGTCAACTTTAGAAAATACTTTTGTGATGCTCAACACTAAAGCGTAGTTTCAAATCCATGTATGTTGTTGTTATTTTTCTTGTTATAAACAAAACACTGGTGTTGTGTTTCTTCAGGAACGTTTTGGACACAATTGGGAGACGGAAAAGGAATTCAAAGTTTTTCAGTGAGTAACTCATTTCCCATCTATGGCACATGCAAAAGTACATAATGACCTAAGTGAATTGCTCTCCATTATGCAAAGATGAAGAAATAGAACTCTACAGTCAGAAAACATTCCACGCTTGTTTTGGGTGTTATTTTCCTAATAAATCTTAATCGAGTGTATTAGTTGGCTGGGCAACGTGCCTTCAGATGTGTATCTACAGACGGGAAAAGCGTGACGCATTGGCTCATTTCCCTTCAGCTTGTGTGATTCATCCGGGCAGAAACACTAGCTCACAACACCTCCGCCTCTTACCGCACGCAGCTCTGACCAAAATGATACAAATGAAAAGCAAAAAAATGTGTTTGGAGAAGCTAAAACAAAAGTCTGCCTGCTCTTGACTCACATAGAAGTGGAGTGTGTGTGTTGAGGCATTGTAGACTATATGTGTGTGTCCGCGAGCAACAGGCAGGTTTGCGCAAGCTTTCGTATCTACAACCTTGCGGGGAAAAAAACTGCTGCTACTAACTTTGCATTCCAGCGAATATGTGTAAATCAGACACAGACAGACATATCATAGTTCAATTTATTTTGAACCAAATGAAAAGTATTAGCGTACTAAAAATGCAAACTTGCCCTATTTGATCAAGTTTTGTCTAGTTTCTTGTCTTTAACTTCCTGTACTTCATTTTTTTTTTTTCTAACATCCTCTTCTTGCCCTCTTTTTCTCCTCACCATGAAAGATCGCGCTCAACTCTACCAGCAGTACAGCGAAGCGGCCCAGAACTCCGAAATCCTGCGCCAGTCTCGCTCCGATATCCTCTCGGTTGGCGAGGACAATTCGGCCTCTCCGGCCGCGTCGCCGCCTCCGGCCCGCCGACCTCTCCCGCCGCTGCCCCCGGTCCCGCACCCCCACTCCCTGTCCCATGCGGGCTCTGTCACCAGCGTGAGAAGTTTGCCTCTGCCCGAGCCCCACAGGAGCGAGGGCAGGCCCTCGTCGCCGCGCCTCTCCATCTCGCTCACGCAGTCGGCCACGCTGTGGCGAGAGCTGCCGGGAGTCAGGAATAGCAACGAGCTGGAGGACCTCACGGAAGACAAGAGGCGTCTTCAGGAGGTAAGGCAGCAGGACTGCTCTTTGTTACATGATCACTCTGTTTTGGGGCCTCATTTTATTTCTACAAATGGCTGTTTTGCTTTAAACAAAGCGTAACCAAAACGAATCATTCTGTGATTACCTCATAACTCAAGCTGCTACAAAATAGTACAAAAATACCAGAGTTTCCCCATCGTTCTCCAAGCAGCGATTGCGTAATCGTTCATTTGAAAAAAAGTCAGGTCCGCCTTTGCCAGTTAGCTTTTCAACAGAATTGACACTTCCACTTTTTTTCCAGTCAAGCCAAAAAGACATCATGGAGAACAGGCGGACGGGCATCAGTCACATTGTGTTCCTCTTTTTTTCATTTCAAGGTGCGATTTGAAGTGGTGACATCTGAGGCGTCCTACTGCCGCAGTCTGGACATCGTGGTGGAGCATTTTGTCAAGTCCAAACAGCTGGGGTCGCTACTGACCACCCAGGATCGCAACTGGCTCTTTTCCCGGCTAGCCGACGTCCGCGCCATCAGTCACAGGTCAGATGGGATGCGGCTTTGTAGCTTTAACAGTGGTGGGCAACATATGGCTCGTGGGTCACATACGACCCGCTCGCTGCTTTAATTCGTCCCGCCGAGCATTTACATTTTTAAGAGTCGCAAGCGGCGCAAATAACCACTTTTGATGTCTCACGTCTTAGTTTCTTGTCAAAGCTGGAGGAGCGGCTGGAGTCTGACATTATGCACTTTACCGTGTGTGACATCATCGCCCGCCACTGCCAGCGCTTCAAGATGGTTTACGTTCCCTACCTCACCAACCAGTCCTATCAGGACGCCACCTACCAGAGACTCATGTAAGAAACGATTCATCCTCTCAACTGCTTCATGTATTTTTCGACTGCTTCAATTTTTTTTTTCCAGGAATGAGAATCCAGGCTTTAAGCGCATCGTGGAGAAGTTGGAGAGGAGTCCTGTTTGTCAGAGACTCCCCCTTCGTTCCTTCCTCGTCCTTCCATTCCAAAGAATAACACGAATCAAACTGCTGGTCCAGGTGAATTTGTGCTCATTCCTAACAGAACTTCTTTCCCTGTCATCCTGGTGCCAAGTTGGATATATTTAAATTGTTGCAAAAAGACAAAGAAAAAGCAAAACATACATGCAAAATTGCTCTATGAGCTCGCAACAATTCAAAATCTACAGTGTGTGACTTTCGAGGCATATTTCTACCTCTAAATTTGATTACATTTTTTTAACAAACATTTTATTGTTCCCTCCGCAGAATATCGTGAAGAGAACAACTGCGGGCACCCCAGAAGCGACGCAGGCTATTAAAGCTTTGAGACTGTTAGAAAAGGTCAATTTTCATTCAGGCTTCCCGCTCTGTCTCCCTCTGCTGGTCATTATTTTTTATGCCGCTTGCCAGGTTATAACCATTAATTTTTTTTTTTTTGGTGCCCTCCAGCTGATCCAAGAGAGCAACGACAGCATCTCCCAAATGAAAAGCATCGAGTCGTTGGTGTGTCTCAGCGCCAAGGTGGACTTTGAGTGCAGGGTGCGTCAAACCTTTGGATTTTCTCTGTGGAAATTTAAAGTGGCGATCAATGCTGACAATATGATCTTGCTGGCAGACTCTTCCTCTCATCAGTCAGTCTCGGAGGTTGGTACGAGAGGGACTGGTCACCGAACTGATGGACTTCTCCCTAAAGGACACAGAGAGGAATATTTACATGCACCTCTTCAACGACTACCTGCTGGTTTCGCAACATAAAGAGTGAGTGAGTCGGCGTTTATTTATTTATTTTGACTCTGACTGGGTTGGCGACTTGCAACAACATCCCGTTCTTCACGCATCTGCCCCATCTTTTTATCTTTGAGTCAAATCACTCTGACGTTCAAATTATTCACGTCAATCAAGATATCTAATTATCACTTTCCCATATCCAGGGGGGGGCGATTTACGGTGATCGACCACGCTCCCGTGGAGGAGCTGCGAGTGGAGAACTGCCGTGTCAAACTTCATTCCCTGCAGAAGAACCTTTTCAGGCTCCACATGTCCAGCAAGTCGCTGCTGCTAAGGACCGACACACAGTAAGAGGCGGTGTAAAGTCACAAAAGGCTGAGGAAATATGCAATCATTTTTTTTGCCTTTTGTTTCCTTCAGGAGTGATAAGCTACGCTGGATATCCGCCCTTTCACGTCCTCACCCTGAAGTGGATTTTTCTTCAGCTCAAGGTAAATGCCTCATTGCCTCATTAATCAACCATCCATATTATAAAATCTAACATGATTTTTCATTTCCTTTTAGATTTCCCACAGATGCAGTGTATCAGAGCGTTTGTGGCCCAGCAGCCGGATGAGTTGTCGTTAGAAAAAGCTGACATCATACTGGTGCACCAACAAAGCAGCGACCGTAAGACCATCTCAAACTTGTAATCCATTTGATTTCTTTTCCTCATGGCTTTCTATGGCTTTCCCCAGATTGGGTCGAGGGCACCAGACTGTCCGATCGGCATCGCGGATGGGTACCGGACTCGCATTTGGAATTGATCGGCAACACCAGGGTCCGACAGCGCAATCTGTCAGATGCCCTCAAGCTCACGACGGCCACGGCCGCGGTATGAGCGGGACAGAAAGCGACAGACTCATGCATCCGCTTGCCTTACATTTCCTCTTGGGATGATTTGGAGAGTCTCTGTTTCTGAATGTGGATTCCTGCCTTTTAATCAAAGACATTGGAGCAATGCAAGACCACAGTAGATGAGGCCTGGACTTGTGGACTCTATGATTTTTTTTTTTTTATCCTCATCACAAACTGTGTGTGGTTATAATATGTGTTTTCAAAAGCAGAAATATTTTCCCAAGAAATGTTATGAGGAAAATAATACATCTGTATATCTATTCGAGTGGCATAGATGAGTTAAGCGCGCATGTATTAATGCAACGCGAGCTCCTGCATGCAGGAGACCTTGACAGCGCTCAATGTAAAAAAAATGGCAACTTCTTAAATATACAGAACGTTTTAGGGACACAGTGAACATGTTTCAATAAATTCAAATTTCAATCACGCACGTGGGAACGCACTTACTGGAATGTTCATTTATATAAACACAGCTACAGAAATCAGCAGAGGTGACATTTGATAGCTGCACCTTTAGCTCTGGCAACAGCAATAATAAATTGTTTTAAAATAATTCGACCTTTTAAAAGTATACCGTTTATCTTCCAAATTTCCACCTGCATTGGAATAGTACCAGTGCAAGTTCCTTCACGTTGATCCCAAGGTATGCGGAACACGTCGAGCACGTATACGTTGGGGGCGTTTTTTTAAGATTGTCCCGAAAGCACCGATTGGCGGATTGTCACATCACTAGAGATTATTCACCAATGAAATCACAGCAAGTTATTTTGTAGTGCAATTCAAATGGTCTGGCATTACTGTCAGTCAACATTGCTATCCAATGATTGGTCAGAAATATTGTGGGCCGACCGTGTCACATTTGTTGTTTTCGAGGAACGGAAAACGTCAGACGACATCTTTACATTCGGTTGCACTCCCAAAAATGATCAAAAAAGTAATCAGAGCGATAAACATTTTTCTACAGTAGTTAATTATTTGACGCGATAGACAAGCAGGGTTTTTTGGACTTGCTCTGATATTGAGGATCGTATTTAAGCTGTCTTGAAGGTACGTAAACCAGAAACGAGGTATTGCTACATGGTCCTCAAAGCAACGTTAGCAGCTGCTTGATTCGTGTTAACATCACTACATTTTACAAATAGTACCACAATCTAGACAAATAGTGCTGAACTGACCGCTCGTCAGCCTCGATTAGGTTGTTTATGGGAATTCGGCTGTCAAATCAACCAAGTTCAACACTGATGTTGTGACGTCACGTGACGCGGCATTGTTGCTCAATCGCCATAGTTTTGTTTTTATTTTGCTCCATTTCGACCATGTGGAGGCCAATCGCCATAGTTTTGTTTTTATTTTGCTCCATTTCGACCATTTGACCAAACTTGGAGGCCAGAAACGAGATAAGTAGCTAAACCGCGTGGGGAGGAAAAAGACTATTCCGAGTCCGTTATCGTTGTTTACATTCTTTTGCCCCGCCCACGTCTGAAAATGACAACGTCATTGCCACCAGATGGCGAGTCAATACCAGCGCTCGGTACCGCTGGAGGTGAGGAGAGCGGAAGGAGAGCGCGTCCGGGCCAAGCATCCTGACAAGATACCGGTCAGCTTGATGACAAAAATCTCAATTTGCAGGTTAAAATAAGATGTTTGATTCATTGCTCCATTTTTTTCTTAACAGATCATTGTGGAGAGGGCCCAGAGGTCACGAGCTCCTGACCTGGATAAGAAGAAATACTTGGTGCCCTCAGATTTAACAGGTACATTTAACTCTACAGTATTTTGTAAACATGTACTGGAGGAACATAAATACAATGTTTCCCTTGAGGATTCCTTGCTTCACTGCACATTGTGCTCCTTCTGCTGATCTCACGTTGTTCGCTGCCGTCTCTCCCTGACAGTGGGCCAGTTGTGTTTCCTAATCCGGCAGCGCGTGTCATTGAGACCAGAGGAGGCGCTCTTCTTCTTTGTCAACAACTCCATGCCCCCCTCCAGCTCGCCTCTGTCTGCAGTCTACGAGGTAAGACCTCAACGGATAATATGAAAATAAATCCTTACCCCTCGTGTACTTCAACACAATCCTAAAAAAATTACAAGTGCACGGCTGTTGCGTTGCGTTCCAGGAGCACCACGAAGAAGACTTATTTCTCTACATAACCTACAGCAACGAGAGCGTCTACGGCGCCTGAAGGGGAACACGTTGCCGACGGGAAAGAGGGGTGACGGGAGCTGCCGTCATTAATATCACTACGCTGGTGTATGAATAATCACGCAGGCTAAAGTTGCAGTTTCATTTACGATTAAATGTTTACTTTTTTGATTCTTTACAAGGCTGATGAAAAAAAGTGATGGAAAAAGAAGTTGTCCCATGATCTCAACCGGCGCTCTCGTCCTCTCTTACTCGTGTATTTAATGAACATAGTTTTGTTTTTGTAAATGATGCAATCATGGATTTTTTTTGTGGCAAATAAAGACGAGAAAAGCATGATAATGAGCAGTTAATTTTAGCATATCGTGTCACTTAACACTTTTTGCGCAATGCTTCTTCCTCTACCCTGTCTTTGGTCTTACACTGTATAACCAAGATTTAGAGGAAGGTCATATGTAGAACTAAAGAGAATCTTAACAAGGGGAAGTAGTCAGTCTTCAACAAACAGCTGAAGATCGGACACATCTGAGAGTTTTCGTCCCCCCCGCTTGCACATCCTCAAGGTGAGAACTTCATCTCTTATCAACTAGTCAGTCCCATATTATTCAGTACTTTTCCAGGGAAAGAGAAAGTTTGCCGGAGAGAAGAAAGGAATCATGGAGATGCAGGAGAAAGCCGACAAGAAAAAGCAACGTAAAGAAAAGGCAGCGTTGGTGGAAGGTGAAGGTGCGAACCTGTACTCGCTTGCCGCGGTACCACCAAGTAAGTCTGAACAAAAAAATACTAAGGACTCACATACACCCTTTGCCTTATTAGTTTCTAATTTTGGGCTTACAAATTCCATGTAGTTTCTGTTTAAAAGTATTCTCATTATTTTGCTTTAGCCGGAGAGGAAGTAGAACCGCACGACTACACAGGATTGAAAAAGCCATCCGAGGATATCTACGCAGCCATTTCAGAACCAAGTATGAAACTGCTTTTAATGTGTTTGTTAAATACATCCGCACCCAAAAAAAAAAAAGCTTTAGAGTGCGTGAGAACATTTTAGGGTCTGTCTCCATCACACCATTTCTGGGGATGATGAATGCAATTAGAAGAAACGGATGCAAGATTTCTTTGAAAAAGGCTGCTGGTATTTAAGATAATCGATTCAAAAGCAGAAGTTGTGGCATTTTATTGAGTGGGCAAATTATGACTGACTTTGTACCTTGTAATATCTACATTATATATATATATATATACCATTAATTGTAAAACTAATAATTACAAATACCATTCTTCATTCTAATTATTTGCATTTACTCGAAGTTTCCATGTAGCTTTGTTTTTTGCAAAACAACTTTCCTTTCAAGCTTGATACAATAGAATCAATTAATTAGAAAACTAATAATTAGAAATACCATTCTTCATTCTAATTATTTGCATTTACTTGAACTTTTCATGTAGCTTTTTTTTTTTTGCAAAACAGCTTTCCTTTCAAGCTTGATACAATAAAACCAAGTCTACTAGCCACAAAATCAGAAGAGGAAGGAAGGCTGGAAAGGTTTCGCTTTCTTGGAATATGCGAGCAAGATCTCCTACTCATCTTTTTCTCTTTCCCTATCGTCAGCTGACCAGCCCCGAGGTGCCGTGAGGCCTTATCGGCTTGCGTGTTTGATCCTGACTGTGCTGTGCTGTCTGCTGCTGCTGGTTGTGATTGTCATCTTAGTGAAAAGTGAGGAGAATAATCCAACTCCATTTTGACACATCCTGACACTTTGAGTTAAACGGGCTCCGATCTGTTCCGCTTCGTATGTCAGTAGACATTTGACAGTCTGTTCTGCTGCCGGGGCCTTGATGCTAATACGTTCTCCCCTCAACCTTTCGTCCCAATTTCTAGCAAAAATCGATGCCTGCCCTGAGGATCTTGGGAGCTGGCGTCCGCCAACGTGCAGGGCGGACATGTGCAGGACTTTCAAGTCGCGAAATCAAGACCAATGTGGGTGGACGTTTGAGCATTCTCAAGTCTAGCTCAAAGTCCATCGTTGATGATGTACTTTGTGTGTACTCTGCCTTAGGTTACTGCTGCAACCAGTGCCCCTTCGGGTGGTTTAGGCTGGACCAGACTTGTTTCTTTGCGTCCACGTTCAGGCTGAACTGGGAGGAGAGCCAGAAGAATTGCTCCGGGGAAGGAGGATCTCTGGCCGTCGTCAGCAGCCAGAAATTCCAGGTGGTTGCCGCGACGATTACCGTGCTCTCCAGGCACCACAAACTGATTTGCACATTGTGGTTGGAATGACGATGTCGGCTTCCGATTCCAGACCTTTCTGACTGAAAGAGCGGACAATTTGAAATACTGGATCGGTCTGCGGCGCAACGGCGATAAGTGGACCTGGGTGGACAACAGCACGCTGCGACAGAGGTGAGCAGATGAAAGTCAGTTTGGATCGGCCAGATTATCTTTTTAAAGGGTCATTTATCTGGGAATGTTGGATACCACTTTGTTTTCAGAACGATACCAGTATATGCACTCTATGAGTACACAGGCCCCAATACCTCCAGTTAAATTTTATTGAACACAATGACAAAATTGTTGATGAGATTAAACCCATATAGTCAATTCGTCAGAATTCCGACTTTATTCTCAGAATTGTGACTTTAGAGTGAGAATTCCCACTTTCTGACTTTAACGTACATTTGAGAGTCAAAAACCGTTGCCGTCCTGTCAACTCCTGCCATGTTCAAGTTGACCGCGGCTTTAACATGATTCCCAGAACATAACAATGTATGAGAGTCCCTCTAGTGGCATGAAGGTAAATTACATAAACGCAAAACTACACCACAGTGATCCCTCGCTACTTCGCGTTTCGTTTATCGCGGCTTCACTACATCGCGGATTTTTTTTTCAAAATTAAAAAAACATTTAAAAGTCAAAATAAAACTTCTAAATTGAGGAAACATGTGTCTAACCTTTTGGACAATGTAGTATTGCTCCAAATGTTCGTTTACATTCCTTTAGAATTCCGTTTTTGCGTGTTAGCACGATCGCGAATTAGCATATTTCCGCTAACTCGTTAGCCTGCCCAGTACTTCTTGTTGGTGACTGTACTTCGCGGATTTCACTTATCGCGGGTGGTTTTTGGAACCGATTATCCACGATAAACGAAGGATTACTGTATACGTAAGGTAAGATAGCAAGTTTTCAAGCTAGTGCGCAAGATGGATAGATGCATGATAAAAGGTTGATGATTTTCGTTGTGATTTGTAGCTACTGGACAGACAGTCAGACAACGGGAGATTGTGCGTTTCTGAGCAGCAGCTATCCTGCCGAGAAGAACTGGATGAAGTCCCCCTGCAACTCGCACTCGTACTACATCTGTCAGATGCAGCTCTGAACTGCAGTGAGTCCGTGAACATCATTCCCAGCCTGCCAATGAAACTTTTTAAATGATAGCACTGTCTATGTTTGTGCGTTTGCATTCATGTGCTAAATTTAGAATAACAACTCCACAGTATTATGTATCGCTATAGATAGATCGATTTTTAATTTACCTTAAATATTAGACATAGCTTTGCATTTCGTAGCTTCAATAGAAATTTGTCACATGAATATGATTGTGTAGCACGTTGTTTCCTCCTTGCATATATTCCTGCCATATATTGCTATAAAAATACTTTTCTACTGTGTAATACAGCAGGAAAAAGGGCACTTTTTGACTCTAAAGACTAAAAGATAGAAAGTGACATGATTTACTGGCTTAGACTAGACAAACTGAATGTCTTGCTCGTCCTCGGGCTCCTCCAGCTCCCCGTTGCCGCCCAAAGCGCTCTGACGAATCAGCTGCCAGCCCGTCAGAGATCTCGTGTTTCTCGGTGTAACTTTGACGTTACCTTTTCGAGCCTTTTCGGTTCCCTCCTGTTCCTCCTTTTCATCCTCGCGGGCAAACACTTTAATGTATCGCCGCATCTTCTGCATCAATGGGTCGTTCCTGTCCTCAACTCTGCAAAGCGAGTCGTCGATTCGAACGTTTAGCATTCAAAATGAGGAATTTCCATAATGACGAACGTACGCGCATTACCGGAGGTACCAGCGCTCGGTCAGGCCGTAGCTGAGCCCGCACACTCCGAGTCGAGGCCAGAGGCAGCGGGGCAGCCTCCTCTCCAGCATCAACGTGGTGGCCACCACCTGCACAACAGTCACCATGACAACACATCACATCCATGTAACAAATTAATGTTCTGTGCTGATCTGCACGTTGATCGCAACGCTTACCTGAGTCCTCCAGAGCTCATCTCTCTCCTGGGCCACCCGCCAGTGAGTGTCACTCATCATGGCGATAAGCAGGTTAAGCAAGAGGATGTAGGACACCACGGAGAAGGCGCAGTGCAGCACGTGGACGATAGGGGGCGTAATGAAGGTGTGGTCCACTGGCAGGTCAATGAGGCCCACGCTGAGCTCAAACTGGGAGAAGAGCGTGATGGGGAAGGAGCGATATGTGGGGAGGGAGTCCGGATCCTGAGTCATGTACACCACCCACAGGGCTGAGGAGTCAAAACCAGGGTCAAGTCTCTTGCATTTAGAGTATCTTACAAATGTACATTTGTAGGACTATTTCATCACTTTGTACTTTTTTTCCCACATTGATACTTGATACTTTGTTTGACACAGATATACTCACAAGTTGAAAAACCAAGAAGTACAATCATGCTCAGCCACATGAACTTGGTCAGGTCTCCAAATATAATCTAGGAGGAAACGAGGCGAAGATCGTGACCGCAAAACGTCAACACAGCTGTGCAGTATGACTTGAAAAAGTCACTTGCATGGAGATCTTTTTGGTTGTACCTTCTGGATCATGATGACGTACGGGCCGAGCATTTCAAAGCCGCGTGCGAAGAACATTACGTTGCTCCAGCCCAGCACCAAACACACAGCCATGACCTCGGCCTCGCGCTGCACACCGCACGCTCGGAACACGATCAGCAGCACCACCAGGCATGCGTAGCTGACACTGCAACAACACCAACAACATTTTGAGTGAATTTGAATCCGCTCGGCATTCGTGGCTATTTCACGATCGTACAGGATAACGTGGAAGGGCCCGCCCAGTGCCGTTTGACCAAAATAGCGCTTCGCTCCCACCCTCAGGATGTCCGGGATCTGAAAAGGATGGACAGCAAAGGTGTCAATGCGCGTTTGTAATAAACAGCAGGGAAAATAAAAAGTCTACACACCCCTGTTTAAATGCTAGGTGACATAATATCTTTTCAAACATCTGTTCAACTCCATTACATTTTTAAGAATATCTTTCTGAGAGAGAAAGTAAAAACAAACAACTGAGATCATGTGGTTGCAAAAGTGTGCACACCCTTTAATAACTGGGCATGTGGCTGTTTTTAAATTGAGGAATCACATGTGTAGCCTTTTTATATCCTTCGTAAGGACATACTTCCAGCAATAAGATGACCAAAGCTCCCAGGACACTGATGATCTCGCCTACCAGTCGCAGCTTGTCCGTGTATGTCACATAACTCTCCTGAGAGATGAAGGAAGAATTACAGTCAATTCAGTCAGGCTAGAAAATAAATGTACTCATGTTCATGGTGTGTATTTTCGGCCGTCAACGCACACGAAGCGTTTTCTGAATTCGGATGGTTTTGTCCAGTTCTGATAACGTGTAGTTCTCAGGAATGTCCTTTAGGGGGCGATATGTGCAACACAATGTGAATATTCCAATGTAGAGCAGGTAGAAAACCATCAGGAGTCTGCAAAAATGACATTCAGGAAAAAAAAATACAAGTGTGAAGCAACACTAAATAAGTTTGCAGTTGGTTACATGTTAAAGTTTACCTGAAGTAATGCTTTCCATACAGGTTCCACTTGAGGCTGACCAGCTGCCTCACAGGGGTCAACTCCAGTATTCTCCTGGCCTGGACACCAAAATGATGAAACATACTATCCAGTCTTCCATTTTGACATGCTAATCACTAATTAAAATTTTTAACCTATAATAATAATGAATATATAATAATGAATATATAATAATGAACACTGCACTGCACCTCTCTCTGTGGGCTTCCCACAATGAGCTCCAGCACTGACATGTTGTCGGCCCATGAGTCGATCTCACTTAGATCGTAGAGGTGAGAGGTCAAAGGTCCCAGACCCCACTGGACCAAACGCCTTTTGTTCACCAGGTGCTGAAAAGCCTGATGAAGAATGAAGGGGAGTGAAACGATGCACTTCACCTTTATACAAAACAGCACAAGTGGCAAAACTAAGATCATAGCTAGCTTGCAAGCGAGCTAGCGAGACAAAAGGACAGATGGACAGGCAGATAGCTAGCTAGTTAGGAAATTAGCAAGTGAATTACCAAATTAGCTTTCTAGCTAATAAGCTAAATAGAAAGATAATGTAGATGCTAAACTAGCTAATTCTAACCTTTGACAAAATAAGAAGTAGAAAGTACAGATATGTTTTCCAATGTGGAAAAACAGTAAACATTCGACGAAGTTAATTGTAATGTCTTTGGTGACTCACAACGGTGTTTCCTTCTTTGGCCGCCAGTTTGAAAGGCGTAAGTCCTCGAGAATTGGGCACCATGTCAAGCGGTACCGACTGGTCCAGTTCTGCATCACGGGCCATTATTAGGTCAATAGCTTGGCATGCAATCGTCTTGTTGGGCTGCAGGACTAATACGTGAAGCACGGTGTTACCTTTTGAAGGGGGGAAACAAAAGATACGAGACAATCGAGTTGAAGGCGAGAAGCAGCGTCGCCTACATAGGTCGTGATGAAGCTCATGATGAAACGTAGTGATCATGCTGAGTTTTTGTTTTCATCTACCGCGATAGTCTTGGACTCTGGTGCTGGCCCCTGCGTCGATGATCATGTTGATGATGTCTTCATTGCCTGTGCATGCAGCAAAACAAAGAATGTGCTCGCCTGTGAACATCGGGACAAGGGCATTGTTAGACTCTTATTTATGAATTATTCTACTTTTACAAAAAATGATATGTTTCCTACCGTAGTAAAGAAGTCCTCCGATCCTCTTTCTGAAGTAGAGGCCTGTGACTCTGGGGGTGGCTGCGTCCGCCCCACGACTCACCAGGTGATGGACCAGGTCCAAGTTTTGATTCACTACAGCAATGTGGAGAGGAGTGACACCTGGAAACATATTTGGTCGCTAAAGTGGATAGTCAAGCTGAGGAATCACATATATTACCGTTTTTTCCGCATTATAAGGCGCACCTAAAAACCTCCAATTTTCTCAAAAGCCGACAGTGCGCCTTATAATCAGGTGCGCCTTATATATGGACCAATATCGAGCCACTACAGCAGGCGTGTCCAAAGTCCGGCCCGCGGGCCAAATGCATATATCTTATATATGGACAAAGTTTTAAAATGGGCCATTCATTGAAGGTGCGCCTTATAATTCGGTGCACCTTATATATAGACGTTTTAAAATGGGCCATTCATTGAAGGTATGCCTTATAATCCAGTGCGCCTTATAGTGCGGAAAATACGGTAAGATAAAATGACTTAGTAAAGAGAAAAAAAATTATGATTATTACAACATTTGTATGGTATCTACAAATATATACAATACAATATCTTGACCTTGGAAGAGGTCGGAGGTCATGGGCTCATTGATGAGTTCCGGGGCGCCGTCCATCAGAGCCACGGCCACGTCCAGGTTGTCGTTCATGGCGGCCACATGGAGCGCCGTTTCGCCCAGAGCGCCTGAAGTACAAACTTGGGGTTAAATGACGGACGGACAGATGGACGGACGGACGGACAGGTGTACCTCTCTCAAAGATGTTGGTGGACGAACAGCCGAGCAGCTTCTTGATGCAGCCGGCGCTGTTCCTCTTTGCCGCGTAGAAGAGAGGAATGTCAGTCATGCTGAAAGACATTTGCACATTACGCCTCGCACATGAGTTTCTCATTGAATATCAAAAAAAAAAAAAAAAAAAAAAAAAAAAGGCTAAAAATAATCAACATAGATTATTACAATATAGCAGATTATTCTTTTATTGTATTTTGTTGGCAAAAAAAGGTGTTGTAAAAAAATTCTAGTTTTAAGCATTTTGCTACTTTCAAACAGGGGTGTGGAGACTTTTAAAATCTGTGGTGATTGACAAACTTATTTATAGGATGAAACAGACTTCTCACCACTTGGTGTGCATCAGAAATGTCTCATCCAGCATCTCGTTCCATCCTTTCTTGTTCTGAAGGCGAAACTTGAGTTGACTCCACCAGTGGTTGAGCTCGCTGGGAGCCGATCTGGCCAACGCAGGAGACATACTCGTCCAAAGGTTGAGGTGCACAAAGTCCCAGAATGTCCAGTGAGCTTCGTTTTATATGACCCCGTCACGAGGGAGGAGTCGCCTGCAAGAGAGCCGCAGGTGAGGCAGCAAGAGAAGCGACACACCGTATCGACCTCGAGTCGGAACTCACTGGAAATGAGCGCTTAGCTAAAGAAGTCCTTCAAAGACATCCAAGAAGTGGTTTTAAGTTTTTAAAAGCTGGTCTGCATTCCGGCAGCCTGCACGGAAACCCGCATGGCCACCATGGCAAATCCTGCAACATCAGGATGGGTTTCAAGTGCAGCTTTTTGAGAAAAACCAGTTTGGAATTTGCAAGCGTTTCAATCAGATATGATGCAAGGAACAACTCGCCTCAATTTGAAGCCTTAACATTAGTCATGTTTGACAATGACATGTACACATTGACTCATAGTCAGCATGAAAACCAATTACTTTGTTTTGAAAAGCATGAAATTAAAGGTGAATCGCGACACCATCAATGTTTTGGAAAATTAGATATAAATAAATACATACATAAATAAATAAACAAGAAATAAATAAACAAGAAATAAATAACAAGAAATACAATTGCACTAAATGAATAAATAAATAAATGAATAAATAAATAAATTACAAGCACTTCCTCAGAAGACAATACTAGCAATAAGGCTTCCTGTCATACGTGACATAACGTCTCATTGGTGCTCTCCAGCGAGTTTGCGTAAGCAGTCTTGCTATCGCCGCAAATCGCTTGTCACGTCCTCCTGGTGGTGCCACCATGCCAGACAGCCGAGTCTTGTCCGACCCATGCTGAGGCCAGCAGATCTCCCGCTGTGATTCGGTTCCAAAAATGCTGACCTCCACAAAGATCAATGACTCCACCGTGAAAGTCATCCTGGGTTGTCAATGTCAAGGGCTGTCAATGCGGAAACAAAAACAAATCCTCTACTGTCATTCAGTCATGTCTGCTATTCATTTGTCTCGAGTAATGAGGGGCGGAACAATCCAATCATCGATAACGATTCTGATGTTGGTATTGATCGATGTCAGCGTCATGAGTTTCTTTTACTCTCCTGTATAAACTGCTAACATAAACCTTGATCCAATACATTTACATCACAGAATTTAGTTATTAAAGTGAAAAAAATGATCAGGCTTTATTTTTAAATGTCCACGTATCTATATTTACCACGAATGGTCAATGGGAACGGTGAGCAGATGTATCGTGGGAGTACTTACATATAAGCAGGCCAAAAAGTGATCTGAATAATAAAAGTGAGAAAATAGAGAATCAGAACAATATATGTGTATACACATTTCTATTGAGGTGTTGGTTTACAATGTTTGTTCAAATCCACACATGCGCGGGAGTACTGTTAAATAAAATGACAGTCATATATGTTAAATAAAATCTTTTCATTTATTTTACAAATGTTTCACAATTGCGGTGAACACTCACTCATACATGTAAACACAGCTATTTACGTGTAAGCTGACACGCACGCGCACACACGTGGTCATTCCCTTCAAGTGTGAGTCCGATCCGATCCGATCACAAAAGCTCTCGGTGTTTTGCAGTCCAAAGAAAAACAAAGTGAAGCGTGAGAGTTCTCTACAGTACGAAACCTCGTGGGGTGCTGTTTACACCAAAAAATGTCTTTTTGCCACAGAAAGTGAGAATAAAAGTGTTACGAACGTGCCTGCAGTCCGACCACGGATATGTCCTGGGGAAAACATGTCTTTCGGGGTGACTAAAATCTTTTTTTCCCCCCTCCTCAAGTTTAAAGCAACTACGCAGAAGAACCTTGAAAGGCAGCAACACTTTCCAGCCTTTGGTAAAATAAAGTCGCACGCACAAAAATACTTTGATCATTGTCTTGCCGCAATTCCTTGCTCAGGGCAACCTCCCCTGATAGATTATCAAAAAATAAAAAATGTCAAATAATAACGCCAACGTTCCGGATGTGGACGAGGGGTGCCGAAAAGGAGACGCGAAGGAGAGGAAAACAATCAAGTCTGATTTCGTCTGAAACAAGATACCGTTCTCTTCTTCCTCATGGCTGGACTTCATTTCCCATAGTGCACTTTGTCGCTCCTTTCAGTCCCCGGACGTGACTTTGAATGTTGTGTCGAGAGTCAGTGGAAGTACAGTACATGCTGGTTTCCTTCAAGTTTTGGGCCTTCAGTCACCAAGGCTTGCAGTCAAACCTCCACCTGACCTTGAGTCAGATGGGCCTTGAGTTGTTGGGCGGCGTTGAAGATCTTCCTCTGGTGACCCAGCAGGTTCACGCCAAGGTTCTGGATGTCTCTGATGGAGACAGCACAAGAGTCAGGAGAGTTGGAGGTAAAGGTTGACGAAATCCCCCACCCCCCCTGCGAGTTTTTGGCCGGACTCACTCCACGGTGAGGCGGCTGACTCTGTCCAACGTGTCCAAATGCGCCCGAGCGAACTCGTCTTGATATCGCTCCATCTTCAGCGCCCGTAGCCAATCGCTGACTGTGGACACTGATGAGAAGTCTGTGGGGGTGGGGCTTAGCAGTGGCTGCAAGCAGCTTCTACAGATACAAAACAAATCAAAGACCCCCTGTGTGGAGACTCGGCGCATGGTCGGCGGTCTTACCGCGTTATGTCCGTCTTGAGGGACACGGGATGCCTAATGAGGCGGTCCATGGAGGACAGGATGGACTCGAAGCTCGGCCTGTCCTCTCGCTCGGCCTGCCAGCATTGAAGCATCAGCGAGTGGAGAGCTGAGGGGCAGCCGGTGGGGGCGGGGAGGCGGAACTGCTCCGCTACAGCCTTCATCACCTGTGTGGAACATTGACAAAAGGACTCACATGGACCCCCGAGCAAAAGTAAAGCTCAAAACCATTCATCTTCCATAAAACTGAAATTGAAGACTAAAAAGCTCCTTGGTACCCACTTCTTGATTGCTCATGTCCCAGTAGGGCCGCTCTCCGTACGACATGACTTCCCACATGAGGATGCCGAAGCTCCAGACGTCGCTGGCCGAGCTGAACTTGCGATGCTGAAAGGCTTCCGGAGCCGTCCACCTCACAGGGATCTTGCTCCCCTGATACAGGACAACGGGAGCTGCTTAAGTACCGTATTTTCCGCCCTAAAAGACGCACCGGGTTATAAGGCGCACCTTCAATGAACGGCCCATTTTAAAACTTTGTCCATATATAAGGCGCACCGGCTTATAAGGCGCATAAAATAGAAGCTATACTGCATCAAACTGAGGTTGACTAGGGTTGCGGTATGCATCCACTAGCCAATAACCAACGAGCCCTCTATAAACAATCGCGTTTCTCAAACGATCTCCTATAAAATGATCAGAACTGACTAAAGTTCGATCTAACGCATTGGTACTACTTACCTATGTTTCCCTTCCATATCGATCCGTAGATTTACTCGAAACATTAACAGAGCAGCCTATTTTGACATGAAATAGCCTGGTACGTATAGCAGCTATCGCAATAGCATTAGCCATCCGCAAAGTCTCACGAGCCTCAGCGAAGTGTAAACAATCGCGTTTCTCAAACGATCTCCTATAAAATGATCGGAACTGACTAAAGTTCGATCCAACGCATTGGTACTACTTACCTATGTTTCCCTTCCATATCGATCCGTAGATTTACTCGAAACATTAACAGAGCAGCCTATTTTGACATGAAATAGCCTGGTACGTATAGCAGCTATCGCAATAGCATTAGCCATCCGCAAAGTCTCACGAGCCTCACCTCGCAATCTCCCATGAGCCTCAGCAAAGTGTAAACAATCGCGTTTCTCAAACGATCTCCTATAAAATGATCGGAACTGACTAAAGTTCGATCTAACGCATTGGTACTACTTACCTATGTTTCCCTTCCATATCGATCCGTAGATTTACTCGAAACATTAACAGAGCAGCCTATTTTGACAGGAAATAGCCTCGCGGGTACAACAGCTATTCGGTGACGCCCCCTGACTACAGTTGCCGTAATGCTGGGAAGCGATGCGACCTTGTAATTTATTAGTCGTACTAAAACGTACTGAAACATTTTGGCAGAGCACTGTGTACAACCAGTATGGATCAACAAATTCATCAGTTGATCCATATATAAGGCGCACTGGCCTATAAGGCGCACTGTCGGCTTTTGAGAAAATTTTAGGTTTTTAGGTGCGCCTTTTAGGGCGGAAAATACGGTACTCCACATTTCACTAGAAGGAAGTTCCGATCCCCCGGTACGCACCAGCGAGGCCGTGTACGTCGGCATGTTGTGGTCCATGCCCCTCATGAGTCGGGACAGGCCGAAGTCGGACACTTTGCACACCAGGTTGGAGTTGACCAGCACGTTTCTGGCCGCCAGGTCCCTGTGGACAAAGTTCCTCTCCGACAGGTAACGCATCCCAGCGCCGACACCTCGGAGCATCCCCACCAGCTGGAGGACGCTGAATTGACCCTCGTTCTCCTATAGAGGGCGACGAAAAGTCAATACAAGGTCAAACATAAGTTCTCTGTTTGATCGTCTCACCCTGAGGAAGGAATCCAGGGGTCCGTTCTCCATGAACTCTGTGATGATCCTTGCCGAGGGAACACGGGTAATCACGCCCTCTAACTTGAGCACGTTGGGGTGGTCAAACTGTCCCAAGACCCCCGCCTCACTCAGGAACATGCCCTTCTCTCTGTCGGACGCCCCCAAGCGCAAAGTTTTGACAGCGACCAGCAACTCCCGGCGGCCCGGCGGACGGTAGCGACCTCTGGACACCTCCCCGAACTGGGCTGCAGAGGACAAGAAGCATTGCTCATTATCGCCATCAAACAGTCACTGGCCCATTCCGAGAGAAATGAGACTTACCAGAACCAATCACCTCCTCGATCTTCAGGTGAGTGGACTCAATCTCTCGGGCGAATTCTTTGACGGCCTCGCTGGGGTCCTCGTAAGTGGAGGGGTCCACGTAATATTTCACACCACCTGGAGAAACAGATTGATTCTAAGTCACCACTAGAGGGAGCATGCACATGCGAGTAAATCACATAGTACTAATGAAAGGTTAATTTAGAACTACAGCCGGGAATTTTTAAAATATTTTTTTCTGCTATTCTTTGGATTTAAAACTTCTGTCTCGTTTTTGACGAAAACGTATGTCAACTGCAGTCAAAGGGGTAAAAAGAACCTTGAAAAAAAAAGTGCATCCTCCCACCTCTGTTACTGATGTACCTCTGGAGCCTATCGCTGTATGGACTTGCCCTCCTTTTACTGACGCACAAAAGCAAACACATTAATTGCACGATATGCGTTTGGTCTGGTTACATTGGTCCACCGACTCACCTGCGAAAGACCACCACCACCACAATGGCCGCCACCACCAGCAGAAACGCTGCCCCTCCCATCACTGAGCCCACGAGCAGAGGAAGCTGATTTTGAACCTGCTGTGAATGTTCTTCTATGAAAGAGAAGATGGAAATAATAATAATAATAACAATACATTGCTGAATGGATGCCATGTTAGCCTCCAGGATTCATTTTGAGCCTTACCAAGAGGCAGTGTGGTGAAGTAGACGGTGTTGCTGTAAGGACCGAAGCCGCGCTCGTTGCGAGCTCGGATCTGGAAGGCGTAGATGGAGCCCGCGATGAGCGAGCCGACGGTTAGAGTGTTGGTCTCGCTGTACACGCTGACCGCGCTGTCCACGTCCGAGGCCTGTCAAAGCCACCACGGAGTCAACCGTGAGACATCTGCTGGTTCTTGGAATTAGCCCCGCCCACCCCAGTACGCACACCTTATCAAAGTATCTGAGCTGGTACTCCAGAATGTCGCCGTTGGGTCTGTCAGGCTGCGGCCATGACAGGGTGATGGAGTCCGGGGCCCGGCTCAGCTGGTGCATCATGGGAACTGTACTGGGAACTGTGGGATACAATCATTGCCAAATTCAAAGGTGTCATTTCAATTTGTTTGCCAAGACAACATGCAACATAATCTCCCTTCTTCATTCATCTCGGTCCTTTTAGTCATCCCACAGAGACTATAATGGGATCTGACGGGATACTGTAACCTCGCACAACCTTCCTGCCTGGACAGCGAGAGCGGAAAGAGGAGGAGGAGGGCAGCTTCATGCCAGTACCAAACATAAATACATTAACATCAAAAGCGGTCTTCACTTTCATCTCCTCGTTTTTCATCCCGTCCGTCCCAACTCACCTGACTGGCTCGTGGTAAAATTGATGCTTGTGTAACGAGCGGGGAACGGGCTCAGCGCCGATACCTCATTCATGGCTTGCACCTGGCACAGCGAGAACAACACATAGCTCCTTTGAGCAGGATGTCAACCCCAACCCAGGCTGTAAACCTGACAACTCACCTGTATGAGGTAGGTGACTCTGGTGAGCAGGTTGTTTAGGGTCACGCTGGTTTGCTTGAGGTTGGTCTGGACGGGGCTGAAGGTGACACCTTCTCCGCACCAGGAGCACGACGCTGGGTTGGTGATGGTGGGCGAGGGGCAGATGCGACACACCACTCCGTACCAGACTTCACTGCGGCCTCCTATATCCACCGGGGGGCGCCACCTTAAAGATACCCCGCCGCCGTCGCCGCTCTCATACTCCCACGACAAGGACACTGGAGCCGAGGGAGGAGCTGCGTAGAGAATAAAAGTGAGTTTGGATCAACAAAACAAGCGAGCAAGGACATTTAAGGAATGTTGGAAAACATGCACTCAATTGTCCATATTGTAATATTTGGATGTGCGTTCAACTGGTTATTTTTGTTGCAGCCCCTCGTCATGGCTAAAGTCGGCCCAGATGGGCCCCAGTTTACCCAAATGAGAACAAACGCTGTCAAAAAAAGAAGATGGATTTACGACTGACCCGCGTGCGTGTTGACAAATGTGAAGCGAGGAGACCAAACGTCTCAACTAAAGATCTGTAAGAGCAAGCAGATGATGGATGTGGCATCTCGCTGCGGCGTGAGCAAGATAAACGAGCGCGGGACTCCCTCGGAGCGTGACCGACAAAAGCGCACAAAAGGCTCACTTGTGCAGGCCGACGAGTTGGCGTCGCCAGCCGCCCGGTAGAAGCCGCTGCGACATTCACACACACTGGAGCCCTCGTGGCTTGTTCTGCTGTTGGGGGGACACACCGAGCAGGGAGCGGAACCCGAGGCCGGCTTGAAGTAGCCCACTGAGCAGCCTGCAGGAAGACATAAGAATAGTCTTTCAGTTAATCAATGATAATAATGTAATGAATAATTACAACTGTCAATGTTTTTTTTTTTTTTTTTTTTAAAAATACTGTTCTCATAAATTTGTCTTAAAAAATTCAAATGTCACCATTTCAAATTTCCAGTCTGACTATATGCCTACCCATGATTTTTTTAATATTTCCTGGAACATTTTAAAGATTTTTTTGTGGATAATATGAAAAAAATAATGACAATAACTAGATATTAACAATATAATAATAATAAGATATGTTCTTAATACTATTTTACATTTTTCATCCTCTCCTCCCCAGGAGGAAATACATGTGCTGTTTGGTATTTTCCCTCACAGACAAATGCAACCACAGCAAAAATGATTTTGGGGCCGAGCATCCAATTCTTGTGAATTAGTGGTGAAAGGCGAGGCCTGTTATTAGCAGTAAGTTGCATTCTGCTGCTGAAAGGCTGAAACGGTGGCCGGCGTCTCGCCAGGCCACCGGCCGCCACGCAAGAGCCGCACATGTTGTGCTGGCCGCCATGTTGTTTTGCTGAGGGTAGAGGCGACCTATTTGAAAGAAAGCCGCACATTTAGAGGAACAACGATAATCCTTCTTAGCTCGGGCTCCAATTTGGACGCTTGGAAAGGGAAACGCTTGAATCAATATTAAGGCGTGACTCCCACAAGCTGTTATTATTGAAAACACATGAAAGAAAAGATTGAATAAAAAATAAAGTGATAAAATGAATGGAATTTGTCTGCTAGTATAAAACTGCCGGCTAATATATTTGACTGCTTCCAAATGTGGAGCGTGCGTCGAGTGCTAACGTCACACGTGCGCCGACCGAACGCCGAGGTCGAGGCTAAACGCGCCCGTCGCCGCGCTCGCGGCCTCGTTTGTCCCGAGCTGCCGCTGCAAGACGATTGAGTGTTGATGAGTTGCCATGCCTGCAAAGGCCATGCTTATTTCAGCGCCCGACGGGAGGAACAATCAAAAACAGAACCTTTATTAAATCTAAAAAAAAAGGGGAGGGGGGGCATGAGGATTGCACCATTGTGGGCATGTGCACAAATTTCTTTGGGGCATGTGCTTAAGCGCTATGCAAAAGGGAAGGAAGAAGGAGAAGGAAGTAAAAGATAAAGAGAGAATGACACGATGAAAGCCTTTCGGTGTTCTCGCTTGTCGGCTGGACTCGAGCGTGGCTTTTATACAGGTGTGAAGATGGGAAAGGGCAAAACAGAGCACCCAAAGCGGACATGTGAGTTCTTGACTTGGAGGAAGGAACGAAGAAAGAAAGGGAGGAAGACAATGTTAACGGCAGTTTTCCTCCATCTTTCATGCTCCGCGAGCACATCGGCCGACGTGTCGGCTTACACGTTTGACATGAAACATGAATTGGATGAAAAGCATGCATTGAGTATTTGTTGAGTGCAAGACAAAAAAAGCTCTCTATATGTTGTGCAATAAAGAAACAAAATGAAGGGCTTTTTTCTGTAATGATGGTTTTAGTTAATTTTCTAAATGTAGTTTCAGTTCATTTTTGTGGTAATTGCTTTATTTCATGAACATTTTTTTTTTTCCATTTTAGTTTTTGTTCTCTATAATAACCTTGGTGGATTCACAAACTGGCCTGATCGGTATTAGTTTTAATTGCACTGAACCTTCTTGTTTCTATTTGGGTAGAGTGAGATTTAAAGAAGAAAAAAAAAAAAAAAAGCAATGTGCTATTCAAAGAGAGAGACATGAGGGCAGCTGGATGCGTAATTTCATGATCTCGACACAATACTTTGCTGCTGCCTGGATCAGTGACCCACTTTTTCTTCTTGTTCTCGCTCTCTCTCTTTCGACTCCCAGCATAATCTGTCGCACACACGCACACGCACACACACAAACACACACACGCACGCACTCAGGCACAGATGCGAGCATCCAGCATCCAGTGAATCACACATTCGCTCAGCTACTGGCCGACAAATCATGTCCATTCTTTTGTTTCCCTTTCTCTTGTGTACACGATGATGTTGGGAACTAGTAAACACTAACTAGTGAGTGAAGACGAAGAAAGAAGATGATGTCGTTGCAGCCACCCTCTCAGCTAACATCAGCGACCTTGGACACTGCAAATGTTTTCAACAGGCACGCTCCAAAATGTTCTCAATAGATTAGCTATAGCTGAAAAAGAAGAGGGCCAACTCCATTTTTGCTGCAATTTTCCCTTCCTGTAAGAATACTTAGTGCATGCCGTGTTTTCCAATCTTTATCGAGCCAAGGCGCATATTTGAGATCACATCACGGCACGCTTCTGCCAAACAAAAGTGAAGTATTCATGCGGAATATATACTATATCGCTACGTCACTCCATCACTGGTCGGTTGTTTTTCCAACTTTCAGATGGATGACCGCAGACTGCAATAAGCGCAAGGCAGGAGGAAATCATGCTTAAAACAACGAATGTCTAAAATTTGGGAACATTTGAAACTGAATATACAGAAAATACACAACTGCAAAGCTATGGTAAATTAAACATTATTAGCAAATTGAATATAGTCGTTAGCTAATCTAATATAGCCTACCACGAACAGAATGTGATCCCTTTGTTAGTGTTTAGGGTGGAGGGAGGAGCGACATAGCCGCTGTTGCACTTTCAATCAGTTTATCAAACAGAAAAAAAATAAAGATGACTTGTCGACGGCCTCAACTCAGGTCACGCAACAAACACGCAGCGTGGCTAACGCTTAGCCAGCCAGCCAAAGCTACATTCTCATTGATGCATAATTGGTTTCCCCTGCTCAGTCAGTCCTATTTCGCGCGAATGCCCTTCTAAGCTTCTCGTTCACCCACACGAGGCCTCACAAATGTCAAGAAGAGACTCATCAGTCGGCCAGAACCCAAACAACATCCGGCCGGCCGGCCGGCGCGCACGTGTGCGCTTTCAAACGAGACGAGAGGAGATTCGGCACGAAAACAAGCTTCCGAATGTCACCGTGACGGTATAGCGCGGGCGGATGTTCCGCTCTACTTGCTTATGACAAACTCTTTGATGAATAATTAAAATGGGACTTTTTCAATTGCTTTCTGCCAAAATGTCAGCTGTGTTTTTTTGGGCGCAAAATAGCAAAGCTTTGCCTTTGTGACGCTTTGTCATCACTCTTAAAGTTTCAAAGGTTGTGTCGGGGGGGAGTACAAAACTAAATACTCAACAACTAATAATATTTGGGAAACATATTTCGATCAGCCACATGAAAATAGCTTTCATGGAGTTTGTTTTGTTTCGTTGTGACATTTGGAAAATAAGTGATGGAAAGCAGCCGCTTGCAAAGTGCCTCCTACTTGTTAAAAACAAGCGGCGAGCTGAAATGCAAATAAGCAGACGCACTTAACAGTGAGAGAAGTACGTGTTCTTTTTTCAAGTGAGGTGTCTAAACGATTAACATTTCGCCGACGCTTGTCAAGTTTGGATCGGAGCAGCCAATGACATTTACAAATGTGCCAGAAAACAAAAGGTTGCACGTCCACGCCATCCCGACCGTCATCTGGCAATGTTTGATTACCAGCGATGACTTCATCACCATTTTGTCTCTCTTGTAATCATCGCTCAACGAATGGCTCAACAAAAACACAGCTCGTCCAAAGATGGTCGCAACCGTGAGATCGCTCGCAAGTGCCTTTCAACCAAGTTTGGACGAGAGAAAAAGCCTTGACATATTTCACAGCTGAGCTGGCGCGACTGAAACAGTCATTGTCACGAGCCTCCGGATTTTGGCAGCAAAATTCGGGAGGAACTTTGCTTGCTAGCGTACATACAGTGGACCCAATTAGACAGACAATTATAGAAAAAAAACTTCCGCAGATTTGAATTTTAAAAATCTCGCCTCTTTGGCGTTCCCGTGTGCATACGCTTGAAAAAGACAACTGTTTGTTTAAATTGCATCCTATACTGGTCAATCCAAGCCGACCACCAGCCGTTGCATTGCCGACCCCCGCTGTTTCCATCATTTGCTCACAGACGAGTGGCCTTTACGTCCCCGTGACCTAAATGTGTCACAGCCCGCTCACATGACGACTCTCCTTCCCCGCCCCCCCCCTGCTGTCCTCTTCTTATATCTCGTCACTGTTCGCTCATCTCTTCATTGTCCCCCAAAACAAAAATAACAGACGTGCAAGCCCCGGCCGGACAGACGACGTCGGCATTATTTCCTAAACTACGATGGCAGTGCGCTTTGCTGTGCTCTCTGATGAGTTGGACCATATGGACGCAGTTGCCGGCGGAATCTTTTAAATGAAGGATTCAGAAGCGTGCGTGTGCTCATAACGGTGGCGTGCTCTTTAGTCCAGCTTGCGCCATTTCCAGCGTGATGGCTGAAATGGGCTCAATATTCACTGACTCACTTTTATACCGAGGCCAACTGAATACAAATCTTTCAAAACGGAATCAATCAAACTTGAAAGAATTGGATAACATCTGGTGGATACGTTCTGCGATTCCATACCGGTGTGGTCAATTTCTCCGATGTAAAATATTTGCTCAAGCATCCCATCTTAACCTTGCTTCCATCTAAACTTTCCATCACCACAAGTTCAAGTTGTGGACCAAATTGACAGCATCTCTATTCACTATCACAAGGTGACCGCAGTCCTTTTGCTTATCTTTTTATGCGGCAAAACATCGCCAAAGTCATTTCTATTCCTCCACAATCAGAGCAGGCATCATCGAGGCTTATCAACCCGCCTGTGCACTTTTAATCCTTCCACATGACGGCGTGATTATGCCGACGCTGGCTTACCCAAGCAGGCGGATCCGTTAAGGTTGGGTTCAAAGCCCTCATCGCAGACGCAGACGCCCACGGGCACCATCCACTCGCCCTCGGCATTGCAGTGCATACGAGGCCCGTTGCCCCCTTGGGCCTTGCTGTGGGGGACACAGGTTCCACCCACGGGCACCAGAGCCGTGGGCTCGGCCCCGGAGGGGGTGGCCGGGTAGGACGCCAAGTAGAGGCTGGTGGCGGGACAGCGGCGGTAGAAGACCGACACTCCCATGAGGGAAACGCAGGCGCCGCTGTCCACAACGGCCAGGACGAATCTGCCGAGGGAGGTCACATGAGCCAAAGTTCTCGCAATCTGGAGTGGAGCAGGGCACACGCGTGGCCGTCTTTACCCGTTGCGTGTGAGCGGGGCGAAGCTGCGTGTCTTGATGTTGATGCGGCTGTAGCGGTTGGGTTGGTACTGATGTGGTGAACTGGGCTCCACCTTGGAAAAACTCTTGTCTGCTGCGATGGTATCAATCTTCACCCAGCCCTCCCTGCTCTCCTTCTCGCCGCTGGAAGGCTGCACGGACGCAAGAGAATATTAATTACGTTAATAGACAGAAGATGATATAAACTACTCTGTAGCATTTTTAACATGAACAAAATAAAAAGATAAGAATAGAATTGTGATATTAAAAAAGTAAAACAGAAATAAGAACAGTTTTCTTTATGTCCTTTCTTTTTCTGAGAATGTCATTTGAGATGGAGAAAATACAAATGTTTGAAACTAATGTAAAAGGTTTTTAGTTCCAATATTGACATATAGGGAGCAGCACTTTTTTTTTTCACTTACCACTTCCCGATTCATCAGCACGACACCGCAAATTGAAATCTTCCGTGAAATTAGCATTAGCATTTGCCTTTCGTTTCAGATTTCAGTTCAGGAATTAATGGATGACTCAGAAAGTTAAAATAAATACAATCATAAGCGAATGATATATAATCTTATATGAAATATTGACACAGTAGATGGACGCGTGAACTTTGACCACTAATACACTCAACTGTTCAGTTACTCAATTGAGGACAATATAACAACTAAGGCAATTACCAATGCCGCCGAGTGGCCTGGCATGTAAACTACAGCATTTTCATGATTTTTTTTTGTGGGTTTATTGTCATGTCCTCAAAATATACCATGGAATCAATCTGACTAAATTTAAATGCAAGACAAAGTGAGGAGCAAGGCAAATGTTGATTCGGCTCCAAGCAGGTCGCTGCAGGAATTTGCGTTCAAACCCTCTCGTCGACTTTCAGCGCTTCCTGCTCCTTCCTCATCAGGCTTTGATTTGCATGTTAAAAAAGGCTTCTCATCTCCCCGAAGAGCGACACACTCATCTTTACAAATATCCCCCCCTCCCTGACTGCCGATGGGTCCCGAAATGGGCGGAAAAAGCAGAGAAAACTTCTCAGTGAACTAAATAAAACATCTTTGCAAAGGCCGCCACAGCCACTTAGGAAGCCTTTAGAGGCAATCATTTGGACGGCGGTGATGTTTTGAGAGATGACAGCGACATCTTTCCGTACCCTGCGAATCGTAGCTTATTAGCTTCACATCAATGTGATGTAAGGCGTCGTCTCCTCTCGGCAAGAACACAAATGATGAGCATGATTAGGCAATTACTTGCTTGTACAACAAGGGTGACATTAGCGTGCGAACGGCAAATGTTGCGTGTTATCGCTATTAAGAATACACGTGTCAAGAATTATATGCAACAAAGTGGTTTATAATGTCTTGGAATTTTTCAGTATAATTAGTTTTCATAAGTTTACGTATTAGTTTTTGAATATGAAGATGTTGACGTATGTGGAGTGCAACGTATTGTCATTGATTGTGTTATAAAGTAAACTATATATGATATAGTTCACTGAGTCTCAACTCATCAGTACAGCACTATTAGGAATTGTTCTTCATAAAGCAGGGGTGTCAAACAAATTTTTTTCGCGGGCCGTATTGTAGTCATAGTTTCTTTCAGAGGGCCATTATGACTGTCTACCCAAATAAATGTATGAGCACCTCATATTATATACAGTATAAGCTACAAAACAAACCGACAAATAACTCGTTTTCAAATCAGACGAGTAAAAACTGGTCAAATTAAAAAAAAAAAAGATATTTTTAAAAGTGAAGACAATTTGCAATTCTAGTAATGACACATGAATTTGATGCACAATTTGTCTTCTTGGACCACATAAACTGATGTGGCGGGCCGTATCTGGCCCCCGGGCCTTGAGTTTGACATCTGTGTCTCCTGCACATCACCCCGACTCTGGAACTCTCTCCCTCAGTCTGTCTGTGACTCACCCACACTCTCCATATTTAAGTCCCGTCTAAAAACTTACCTCTTCTCTCAAGCCTATGTCCTCCCCTACCCATAACTGGTTTCCTCTTCTTAATTTTATCCCATTGTCTCTTCCCCGTCCCCTTCCCCTCCTGTATGTCTTTGCCTTGTTCCCTGTAAGCGTCTTTGGGTTTTTGAAAAGCGCTATACAAATTTAATGAATTATTATTAAATGGATCTGTCCACACCAAATTTGAAAGTCAACGCAAATCTCAACAAATTCACAAGTCAGGTAAATGTATGAACAAAAAATTCAAATGCGCTAGATAGAAAATGCCCGACATATTTTCGTGTCTGTGTACTGTACATGGAAGCGACGGCCTCACCTCCGGCGCCCAAGTCCTCTCCAGTTCCCGCTGGCTGTCGGCCTGCTTGTAGTACAAGGTGAGCGTCTCTCGGCAGGTGGGTGACGGGTTCCGCAGGCTGGCGCAGTCCCGCACCGAGAAGCGCAGGGTGATGAAGACCCGCGGGGCGGCGTGGCGATACAGAAAGGGCGTGGCCAACCAGTTGTCTTTGGTGCGCGAGTTCTGGTTGACGTTGCAAACCTCAAACGTCCGGATGAGCCTCCCGCGGTCGTCCAGGACGCTCACTTCGTCCCACTGGAAGGAACGCAAACAAATGCTTGTTAGAGTACCGTATTTTCCGGACTATAAGGCGCACCGGACTATAAGGCGCACCTTCAATAAATGGCCCATTTTAAAACTTTGTCCATATATAAGGCGCACCGGACTATAAGGCGCACCATTAATGCATTACTTTTCTGAGACAGTCCTGTATAGGGGCCGACCATTCGCACCGACATTCCACGAACCATTACCATTGTAAATGAACTTGTAAATAAGTAACTATATCCTTTACTATATCCTTTGCCGATAGGTTGATATTGCAAACGAGAATCTGTTGTCAATTGCACTACCAGAAAAGATAAAGATTAAAATAATAACTAATTAACAATTTTATGAAAGTTGAATGAATTTTTTATTAGATGTATTAAGTTTGTTTTATTGTTGTTGTATAAATAAGAAGGGTGATATTGGTGTTTGTGACTGCAGTAAACAGGCCAGGTTGCATCATGTCAGATTTTTAATCCAAATCAAATCATTCTCCATTTTATCTTTTTTATTTCAACTTCAGACGCAACAAATTACTTTATAATCACAAAATAATGATCCATAGTCTTTTTGATTCATGATTCATAGTCTTCAGTGGGCCACTTATGATTGATTTTATGACACAATGCTTCGGGCCAGTTTAAATTTAGACGCATGCCGCATTTGGCCCACGGGCCGGGATTTGGTCCATATATAAGGTGCACTGGACCATAAGGCGCACTGTCGGCTTTTGAGAAAATTTGAGGTTTTTAGGTCCGCCTTATAGTCCGGAAAATACGGTACATTATGACAAGACTTACAAAGCGGCCATTTTTTTTTTTTTTTACTTCATCAATGTTTTTAGCTCACCCCAAGCTAGGACTGACTATTTTCAGCGCAATTTGTTCTCCTGCCATTTCATTTGCATATAAGTTCACTTGGACGCTTGCGTGACTATCGCATAACATGAACATAAACAGAGGCCAGCGGTGTCATTATGGTGAATCCTAATACTGTCGACGCCATCATGGCTTTTGAGCACTTCATTCATGGAGAAAACCCGGCGGCGCCAAAGCCGACGAGTCAAAATGCAAATGCGGTCCCCGCGGTTTAGCTTCACCATTTATTCGCTGGCAGTGTGAAAAAAAAAAAGGCTTGCGCAGCCCTCGGTCCTTTTATGTCGTAACGTTGAGGAATGATGTATTAAACATGCTCATCATTCTCCACGCAACAATGGCAGGCCAAATGGGCGGGAACACTCGCTCAAACAACTTGTGTCTGTCTTTGTGCGACTGTGACAAAAGTCTGAATCATCGCACAACATTTGGTCCAATTAAAATAATGATGACACGCAGATGTGAAGACTCGGCCATGCTGTCACAATAAAAGGGATGGAATGTAATTTGAGACAAAGGAGAGAACTGGAAGGGAGGCAACATGCAAACACCCACTGGTCATAACATTAGGTACACCTACACAAAAGAAAATCTGCATTCTACAATTGAGATGTTGTGATGCCCCTCACGTGTGGGCAAGGAGAACAACGCTCACACATGCACTTGCATCCATTTATTGAACAAGACAAAAAGCCAAACACACAAACAGAAAAATGAGAACACTGGCTTGGAGCTGCTGTAGGCCACAACTCATGTCCAGATGCTCACACAGACTCGGTGTGGGAGACACACACCACGAAAAAAAGTGGGCTCACAGATTGTGTGTGTGTGTGTTGGTGGTGTGGGGGTAGCTAATAAGTAACAAACAGAAAAAATAGGAACAACTCACATATATGATTTGATTTGATCTGAAATGCCGGCGAGCCTCATAATCCCTCCGGTGACAAAAGAACAGGGCGGGGTGGCGGCTCAGAGCCCAAACCAGGACATAAAGACACACACTTACACACACACACACACACACACACACACACACACACACACACACACACACACACACACACACACACACACACACACACACACACACACACACACACACACACACACACACGCGTTTCAGCAGACATACGGACGTGATGGAATTGGGATAAAGGCGTGATAAGAATGCAAACTGCTTTAACTGAAGTCATGAGTTGTGTTGCACGGACTCCGAGTGGGAGACCGAACGAAGTGGTTGTATGCATGTGAAAGGAGGAAAGATTGAAAGGACAAGAAGAAGGAGGAAGAGGAAGGAGGGGGCGGGCTGTCATTTGGAGCACGGAGACACAGCAAGGACACGGAATCTCCATGTGCCCCCGAGCCTTGGAAAAAAAAAGATGGCATGTGGGGAGAAATGTACGGAAGACACACATGGACTCAAACATACAAGTAACAGCACCCCACCCCCCCTCCCGCATCTGTTTTTTTTGCCCTCGGTCATCCAAACATATCTTGGTCTCACATGCACTTGCCATCATGCACATAAGCACGGCATGTGCACACTCGCACATTTGGGGGGGATGTCAGTGTTGGATAAATTCTTTCAGCGTGACTCATTGAACAAAGCTATAATGTAGGGTAAGTTTTAGGGACATTTTCAGGCTCGGGCTAAAATTAACTTTTTTTTATTTAGGCTGATTCTAATATTTGAGTGAACACATTTCTGATAACTAAATAATCCATCATTTATTTAAAAAATATATGTATCATTAATAAAATCTCTTTTTTTTAGGGCCCGGAATACTTAAAACAACAAAAAAATGAATTATAATTAGGCCTGATATACTTAAAACAACAAAGAAATGAATTAGAGGATTACTATTAAGACTACTAAGAGTATTTTTTTACAAGAACTCTCCTGTGCTGAATTTAAAGGGATTAAGTGGAGTCGTTTTTATTGGGCAGTAAGTGAGTCGACCGTGTTCACACCCACAACAGCGCCTGCCTACAAAAATACCAAAAGATAGAAAACACCAACGTTTGAGTAAACATTGTGCTAGACTTCCACTAAGCATGAAAAGAATGCTCTAACAACTGAAACTGAAAGCGGTACTTAAAAATAAACAATGAGCAGAAGCAAAACATCTTTGTTTGCCTTTCCAAACTATACAAAGTGGCGAATTGAATTTTCTTGAAGTTATTGTTCACTTTTCATTTACTGATGATGACATTGGATAAAAGGTGTGTGTGTGTATAATTAGTAGACATAGTGAGCCAGAATCACTCACAGATGAATGAACTTTACTGACCCAGGACATGACCCTGGCACAGTCATGCAAGCAGACATGCACACGCAGACACGCATGTAGAGAAAGACAAATCTAGGCTTTAATCACTGCAATCTCATCATGGATGAAATCACATGACAAAGAACATGTGGGGGGGGTCTAAGACCAAAACTTTTTCTGGTCTTGTGGTGTGTCGCCAGCGTTCAACATACCTAGAAATTACACATTTGCAGGCTCACTTCTGTCATGGAGGAGAAAAGCCCCCACAGCATCCATATAATTTGCCTTTTTTTTCCAGTTTGAGGTAGCTTGTAATCATGCAGTGACTTCCAGTAGAGGAGACAACGCGCACATCTGCACTTGTGATCCCGCCATCTATTCATTTTCCGCCGCTTATCCTGCTGGAGCCTGTCCCGACTGGACTGGAGTGAGAGGCGGAGGCAACCCTGGACTGGTCGCTAGTCAATCGGGGATGAAGCTAACTTTGAAGTTATAACAGGACTGAAGCAGGGGCGTGGTGGCCAACAGGGATTTGGGGGAAATGTCTGGATTTCCCAGAAGAAATTTTTTTTTTTTCCCGTACTGGACTAACTGAAATTGTTCCCATAAATGTCAATATGTGAAATGTTCCTGTTGTGGTTCCTTACCCCCGTGTCCGGGTAAGTGGTCCAGCCCAGCTCGGAGGTAGACTCAGTTGTGTCCAGCAGCATCACTGTCACAAAAACAAATACAGAAGAAGGTTAGTAGAAGGTTCAAAATTGATGAAGAGATGTGTCGTGCTAAAAATAGAACTTGAGCTCCAAATAAAAAGATGGACGCAGATTATCAGACCCTGGAAGAAATCCAGGTCCGGTGCACGTTGCGCTTTGATCCCCCACACACACCCACACCCACGCTGTGTAATCACAACACTCTCCCGCTATGTGCGAATGTCAAAGATGATAAGACGTTCCGAGAAGATGCACGCTGGCACGAAGCTCCGGTGTTCGCAAAATCGAACGGATTGACCCGAAAAGGGTGACCTCCATTGAAGGTCAACTAATGATAATAATGAACCGCTGGTCAAATTTTCAGACAGCCAATTGGAGATTTTTCCACTCATTGGTTTTCAAGCACTTGATAAAAGCAGGATCCACTTCAAGGCAGGGCGCTGCATTCCGACACATGATGGCCTCCCACGCAAAAATGGAGCAGCGAGCCAAGGTATTAAAAAGATGGTGAAACATGTTAAAACACATTTTGAATAGGCTGGCTGAACAGGAACAATATGTACCAATGTATAGCCCAACACAAGCAGAAGTGAAATTAGACAAAATAATAAAAAATTAATTTAAAAAATCACTTTAATGAGGATGATGTCATCTTGAGACATTTTTTTTTTTTTTTTTTAAATCGACTCATTTATCTAAAGCAGTGTTTCCCAACCTTTATGGGAAAAAAGAATGGGTCCTAAGATTGACTCTTGAGGAACACCGCAGAAAAAGAACTGACTGTTTTGTATATTGTGTTTTAAAAGCCTTTAAATCCAGTACGGGAAGTAAAAAGACAAATAAGATACATAAGGAATGAAGACAACAACAACAAAAAAGGAAAATATAAACAAGCTAGTAACTCTCATAGACTAATGCAAAAAAGGGATGGATGTCACCCACGTGTTTGCTAAATTTGCTTTGGCCTTAAGAGACAGTATGAATCTCTTTTGGTGGTTTAAAAATAAAAGGAAATAAATGCTTCCCCTCGAAAAAAGCCAGACGGGAAAAGATTGCTTTGTCACTTTTCAAGCAAAACTGCCCCATTGTGTTAGTACACACTTTTTGTTGGGACGGGGGTCTACACTTAGAATCTGGCCACAGGAATTTTTCCAGCTGGCTTCCAAATTTCCCGCTGGCCGCCATCCGCTCCAGTCTGGCAGCGAGCACACTTAACCAAAGTTTCCTGTGCATGGTGAAGCAACAAACTTCTCGTTGGAATGTTTTTTTGGGGAGGTTAAAAAAAATTGCATGGGGAGAGGCGCTTATTTTCTGACGGTCCACGTACAGTAAGTCGTGCTTCGGGGGGAAACATCTACCTCTGGTTTTGCATAAATAATTCTTACCGGGGTCATACAATTTTGATCAGATTTCCTGGCACACGATTGTTCACTGAAAGGGAATTTCTCATCTGTGCGTGGAGAAGATCTCTGCCTTGACAGCAGATGGCTTAAGTTCAGTCACAGGTGATGAGAAGAATATGATGTCATTTGCGGATTATCTCTGACTGAGCTGTTAAGAGTATCAGTAATGAAAAACATTGGCATTTTCTTTGCAGAGGATAAAGAAATATTGTTTATTTTGTTTATATTTATATTGTTTGTGTCGCTCGACTGTTCCAAACCTTTCTCCAGTCAACGTAATATGATGAGGCAATTTCTCCTACACGTTCTTTCACAGTCTCTGAGGGAAAGCCAAACTATGATTGATAATCTCATGACAAAATCATTTTGACCCCTTTGATTTATAATCTTCATGGAACCTAACATGCGTGTTTTTGGTAAGTGGGAGGAAGCCGTGAAAGCCACGCGAGCTCATGGAGACTACGCAAACTTCACACAGGAAGGTCAGAATGCAGCCAAGCATGAGTAATAACACGTTTAAAGATTTAAAAATGAATATTCACGTCTTTCTAGTTCCCTTGTCTTGAGGGAGTGAGATAGGCTACTAACTATGCGAAACAAACGTGTACATAAGCGGATCGTCGCCAAGTCCCGCATGCATGTCTCGTGGCGTGACATTTGCATGGTGAATAATTCACGGTGACATCACGAGGTAAAGCGTTGAGTGCACACCTTTCAGGGAATTAAGACCTCGCGACATGGACAAAAAAGTAGTGGTGGGGGGACTTTTGCTGGCAGGGCCACTTGGCTGTAAAAGCCTCTTTATTTAACTCTGTGACACACACACACGCACACACACACACTGCCACAGCATCTCCGTTCTTGGTCCATCTGACAGCAGAAACACTCGGCTTTTGTTCTTGACAGCTCGGAGAAGTGCTGAGTCTGCAATCTGGACCTGAGTGCTGTTGCATTTAAAACGCAGCGCTTCACTCGCTGCTTCTTTTACCAGCTCTTCCATCTTGTCCCCTTGTCTACTTTCTTAGTTTCACTTCTATTTTTACCTGTTTTATTTTTTTTTAACCACAAGTATGTTAACCCTATATTGTATTTTAAATACAGGGTGTGAATACTTTTGCCACCTCGCAGTCATCTTCTTCGCAACCTGCTCGCGTGTCTATTATTCATAGGGAGAAAAAAAAAGTGACAGCAGGATCCGACTGGGTGTACATTAAAAGCCGCCGCCGCCATCGTGTTTGTCTCTCGCCGAGCGCAAGCGTGGGTGAGAACGGTGCAGTGGTGACCCGAATTAGTTCACGGGCGACCTTCTCTGCTCGGCTCACAGCTGAGCGGCCCTCCAACTCGCAGCCTCCAAATCCGCTTTCCACATTTGCCGCCACACTCTCGCGCCTGCAAAGTGTCGTGTTTGTTGTCGCCTGCTTTCGGGCCACATGTTACTTTAACGCCTTACACAATCCGCCAAAGACTTTGCTTTTATTATTAACAAATCCCCCAGGTTGTATTACAGCTTAAGAGCAACGCTAAGTAGAATAAAATATACTTTGAAAATTTATATACCCTTCAATTATGCACACTCTTCAAACTGATAGGTCAAAAATTACCCAAATTGGGTGAAATAGCCAACCCAGAGTCAATGCTAGGTTATTTATACCCAACACATTGGTTTGAGGGTTTGACTCAGCCTGATTGGTCAAGATTTCAACATGGAATAAAAAAAATAAAACATCATAGTGATGAGATAAAGCTACCAAGAAATAGGTTGCCAGGTTATCAATGAAGCTGTGGTTAATAAAATAAAATAAAATAAAATAAAATGAAATGAAATTAAAAAAAGTAAAATAAAATAACCTGTGTGTAAAATAAAATAAAATAAAATCAACATGAAGTCCTTAGCTCAGTCAAGGCTGAGAAAAATGACCAGTCTCATGTAGTCAAAAGCAGTTACACCTGCACATTGACATTTCTTTGTAAGATGGCCGCACTTGCAAGCATGCAGCCCTCCGACGGATGCTCCACCCACAGACAGTCGGTCCAGGACGAAGCCTCAAGCAAACCATCATTACGCGCGACCACAGACGGCCAGCCCTACGCCAAGAGAGCAGGGCCTGATGAACCTTAGTCCCGAAATAACCACGGCCGTGTCGTGTCAAAAATCCTGCTTGCTGCACTCTTTCAGTTACAACAGACAGCGACCTGAGCAGAAGGTTCCTTTTTTTTCCGGCCTTGCGTCGCCCGCCCTTTGTTTTCATCATCATCCCGAAAAGACGGCTTATCACACCTAACGACAGAGCGACGAGCTGCCTAATTAAGTTGCAGCTTGACTGGAGCAGAAGCGCTGGAAGGGCCTCAGGTGCACCTTCTTGCCGTCCGTATGGTGACAAAGTCCACACGCCATCATCACAAATCCAAATCACACACAATGTTATGTGTTGCCAGCTCACCCGTGACTCGAGTAAGGACAAACGCTGCAGAAAATGGTCGGATAGCTTGTGCGGCCAACTCTTATTTGCATGCCTACAAAATAACTCAAGTAATATCTCGGCGGTTCAAAGAACAAGCACAGAATGTGCCCAGACAGACCCGACATGCCACGGCGAGGCGGATCTTTACGGATGCCTCCGCTATTGGGTCATTTGTGTATTACGCGGAGCTTCATTTCAACGACATCGAGTCAGTAGGCTAAGCTCAAGTGCGGTGGCCTTGCTCCCGCTCTTTCATCCTCATCCAGGCCATCTGCTGCCAGCACTGATCGATGGGCGGTCACACGCTGACGTACAAGTTACCTCTTTGATACACACACACACACACAGAGATGATTGAGATTTTTAAATAGATCTGAGCAGGATTTTTAAATTATTATTATTATTATATATAATTATTTATAAAAGTAGGCTTGTTGCTATTTAGTAGTTACATATTTGTTATAACCCTAATAATATTTATTTACAGACTAATAGCAGTGGTCCTAACAATGATCCCTGTGGAACACCAGTGGCATCAGGCATCAGTTACATTAAATAGGGTGTTTTTTTTAAGAAAGGAATATAGTTACAGGTTTTCATTGTGATTTATCACAGAGAATAATAATTTTCCATAGATGCCAAGTCAGTTTTTCGAATTCAAAATTTTGAACAGGTGCCGATCCAAAATGTTTTTTCTTTTTTTTTTAGTAAGACCGGCTTCAAGGGCGCAACACACATTGACAGACAGGTACACCCCTCGCCTCCACGCACAGATGATATCTGAGTCATTAGACGACTATCAGTCCAATCTCTCAAACCTGCCCACTCTCATCTGCCCAGGATAAAATCTCACTTAAACAATCTTGTACATTTGCTTCCACAGGCACTCAAAATGTAGATGGGGGCAGGGGGTCTCTTACTTATGAGCGACAGAGAATGTGTGTGTGTGGTGTGTGTGTGTGTGGTGTGTGTGTGTGTAAGTGTGTGTGTGTGTGTGTGTGTGGGTGTTAAGGGTTGCCTGGCTTGAGGGGGACATCAGAGAGTGAGGGGGAGGTAGCTTACGCAACTTATTATTCATTTGTATCTGCTACCTTATCTCCATATTGTTCTGTTTGCTGATGAACGATAAGCCCCAACATGCACCTGGCAACACACACACACACACACACACACACACACACACACACACACACACACACACACACACACACACACACACACACACACACACATGCACGCTGGAACAAGGTGAGAGGGTGTTACTCCTGGCAACAATTGAATTCCCATACATTGCAGTCGGAGTTCCTCAGTGAAGACTAACTTTGAGCGAGCTCTCATCACAATCAGAACATTATGAAAAATGAAATATTCATGAGCGTGAGTAAAAAGTTACTTCTTACCTTCTTCAGCTGAATTGGGCCGGACAACGAGACAGAGGCACAGAAAGACGCTCCACATCTCCACTACAGAGTGACACTGACAGCGGGCTGGGGAGGGAGAGCGCATGAAAGAGTGAGAGATTGTGTGTGTGAGTGTGTGTGTGTCGAGGGGGGGGGCTAGGGGTAGGAGGAGTCTGCTTCCACTATCAGGAACAGGAGGAGGATGAATGGATGAGAGAAAAGGGTGGGGGGGGTTGTGATATTTACAGAAAGAAAATAATTGCCTATGTAAACAATGCCATCGTCATGGAAACAAGAGAGCTACCTAATAAGAAGTGTGAGAGTCACCTCAGTGTCAGCCAGCATGTTGTGGCGTCCCTCACATGTCTATGTCATGCACACTTTTATTTGTGAAGTCACGCCTGGCCCACGCACGCCACACACTGGTCGCCTCAAAGCATTGCAGCTTGTTGACTGGGCGCTTTTCATGCCCCAGTTCCCTGCAATGAGGAAGACTTGAGTAGACTCTTACAAGGGAGATGTTTGCCCGCCGGCTCGACACAATTCAATGGCCCCATTCCCAGCCGGTCGGGGGCGTGGGGGGCAGGGGCAACTAAATATGGGTATTTAAGTCCAAAATGATTATGAAAAAAAAATGCTTGACTTTAGTGACATTTCTCTAGGGGTCAAATCATAGTACAAACAATATTATACCTCTTACTTTAATGCAAGCTAAATCTATAAGACACAAATATTTACGTATAATAAATCTGATGTGTCGGTCTATTATGTTTATTGTTCTGCAGATAGAATTCGAATCTTTGTCATTGCAGTGAACATTTTTTTTCCCAAAAGAGGCTTCAAGTGGTTTCATGTCACGTGGTTTTACGCCACTCCTAGTTGAACTTTACTTTGGAACTAACCCTAAAACAAATAATTGCACATTAAACAACCGCATAATTTAAAAGTCTTAAGAAGACTTCATGCAAGCAATGCAAAATGACCAGTCAAGGCAGAAAATTTGAACTCTTGCTCGTGTTGCATATTTTATCCAACTGCCTGTGCCCATTTTTTTTTTTATTTAAAGTTTTATTTTATTTACCATATTGGGTCGCTCCACTGAGCAGGCATTGCTGTCACACTTGCACGCAGGGCCGAAACGGAACGGTTGCAAGCATTAAAAATCCACACTGATTAAGGCACAGAGTCGCTATTTTAAACAGATGCACAACTTTATTTCCACTTTTTCAAGGAGTTGTTTCACAGCAAAGTGACACCCACTCACCATTTTTGTCGTACCCATATAAAAATGCAAACACAGAGCAAAATATACATATTAGAGGCTGGCATACAGGAATGGCATTATAACAGTCCAAAGACAGAAGAGCATGAAAAATTAGCATTTAATAAACGTACACTCTAATCAATATATTAGGTACCCCTCGAAGGGCCAATCGAAGTTAATGTAAACTTTCAACGATGTCAGCCTACAAAAGAATCTCGGAGGGGAGGATTCATCTCGACATATTGAATAAATTGACAGAATGCGTCCAGTGGATGAAAATTAAGCAGGACGGCAGACGGAAATCACCAAAGTGCAAACGTAACGCTGCTGGCTCCTCAAGTTGCTGTCGCAGTCGTTACTGTCGTTGCCGCAGCAGCATTCAAAACAAACAAATGCTCATTTTTCGTGCATCCAAACCACTGAAATAAATAGTTGCTAGTGTTTTGATTGGACCTCTTTGCTGAAAATGAATCAGCAGACTTTGAGCAAACGTTTGCAATTTGCTCTCCTATTTGCTGTTTTTGTTTGTAGGCCAAAGCCCTGCCCAAAATAAAAGTAGTGCTTTGGTGCTCTCCTGTGGCATCTTGGCGCCTGGGAACTATGTTGAAGTGCAAGTAAGAGCTTCATTAAGTCAATGTGTAGAAATGTCTAAAACAAAAGTAGTGCTTTGCCACCGTAATGATATTAAGGTTAGTTATCAAAAATGTTTTTAATTATTTTATTAATTTCATTATTATTTATAATAGTTGTGACTTTTTTCCCTTTCAGTGAACAAATAGTCTCTATATGAAAAAAATACAGTAATACTGAAACTAATGAAATAATGAAACTAAAAATTAAAAAATAAACGCTAATGAAGCGGCTCTAAAAAGTCATTAAATGTAATTGAGGGAAATTTTTTAATTTACACATTACTGTTAAGCACTACTTTTGTATGAGACAGACCTTTGCAAGTATTTGACTCTCCACTGTAATTTCCTTCTCGAATAATCTTTACTACTTTCATCCAAATGAAGCTCCTCAACACATTTCATTCCCAAGAGGCCCCCAGATGGCGCCAAAGCAACACTTTTCGGTCTGCAAGTATGTGGTTGGTTTCATTGGCTGGAAAAAGTGAAAAGTCAGCAAAAAGCCTCAAGTCCACCTCATGGTCATGCAATCAAAGTTCCTCCTTGGCAGTAGATGTTCACACAACTTGTTTCTTCTTTAGCAGCAGAGTCCAACACGCACACGGTATAAACACACACATCACATTGTTCGTGGCTTGGATGTAATTCTTTGAAGTAGCCGTATTCCTCCGTGTGTCACAGGGAAGGCTTTGGGGTCCGGGACCCCCGCCATCAGCATTTCGGGGTCAGTCGGGCTTTGCTGAGCTTGACCTCAATACCTAAAAGCTCAAATCCGGCAACCTTCTAACGCAGCCGATGGCCGAGGGGGTCTTAACACTGAATGCACAGTGATCCTCTTAAAAACGAGGCGGGCGGTTGGCGAAGAACGTCAACAAAGTTTTATGGGCCAGAAATTCCGTTAAAGCCGGCTTACAAGGACCCGGGTTAATTATTTTGGCATTTCCACACACAACAAATCAAATACCCTGTTTTATGTGATTTTTTTGAATCTATAAAAAGTCTCATATGTGATGTCATTCACTGACCTTTTCTAACTTCTCCGTTTTAGGGCTTGTCGGCAGGAAGTGCCACCATGGGGACCTTTTCCGTAGGGGACATGGGCGGAGGTTCTTTGCTCCCGGGCAGATCCACGACCGCCGCTTCGGGCACGGGGGAGCCGGAGGATTTGGCGGCGCTGGCGGCGAACGCTTGAGCGATGTCGTCAAAGGTCCTTCCTTTGGTCTCGGGCACTCGCAGGAAAGTGAAGATGAAGAAGATGATGAGCAAGACCATGAAGATGATGAACACGTAAGGCCCGCAGAGTTCCTGAGGAAGAGTTTGGGTCAGCTCGTGGGGTCGTTCTCAAAGTGTGGCCCACAGGCGCCCTCTTGTGGTATGTGAACAATCGACTATGTGCAGTTTGGTTGTATTTCACTTCCAATAAAAGCATCCTGAACTCGTACATACCTCCAGTTTGGGGAACCCGAGGCCCACCAGGAAGTTGGCGGTCCAGTTGGAGAACCCAGAGACAGCCATGGCGGCGGGTCGAGGGCCCTGGGAGAAGAGCTCGGCCACGATGAACCAAGGGATGGGACCGGGACCCATCTCAAAACTGGCCACGAAGGCAAACACGGCCACGATGGCCAAGTAGCTCAGAGACGGGGTCGTTTTCTGATCAGACGAACAGAAAAATGACGTCAATAGTAATTATGAACATCACAAAACTTTCAGGGTTCTGCTAAACATAAATATATTTTTTTTTAGTGTGGGCTCCAGCTTCTTTGTGCCACCTGAACATGTCAAGCCGATTTGAAAACTGATGGACACGCCTACTTGTCACTCACCACAAGCGAAAGGGAGATGGTCATGACCAGGGCAGAAACGGCCATTCCGCCGAGTCCTATTAGGTGTAAGGTCCTTCGGCCCGCCTTCTCAACCAGGAAGAGCTGCGACAAACACCAAAGATTGCGCAATAATAATCCAACTGACTGCAGTGAAAGATGGACAAGCTCGCAGTTCACCACTCACGGAAACGACGGTGAACACGGTGTTGACTACTCCGGCACCAATGGTGGCGTAGATGGGTTGCGTTACACCAGCCGTGGCAAAGATGCCCGTCGAGTAGTAGAAGACCTACAAAAAAATGTCAGTACACCCTCATGACTTCATCTCAGCGTCCCTCAGTAAGCGCACTCACGGCGTTGATGCCCGACAACTGCTGCGAGAGCTGCAGGACGATGGCGATGATGATGGGCTGGCGGTAGTTGTGCGAGCGGAAGAGCTCCAAGATGGTGGCTTTTTTCTCCATGGCCATCTTCATCCCTTCCTCCCTCATCTCGTCCATGTCCTCGCTCACGTCCTGGCGACCGCGCAAGCGCACCAGCGCTGCAAGGGAGTAAATGAAATTAAGAACGAGAAGCCGAGGTGAGAGTCGGCGGCATGCGATTGTGGGTCAGGACCTTGCCGGGCTTCCTCTTCCTGTTTGAGGACGATGAGAAGGTAACGGGGGCTCTCAGGGCAGAAGGGCAGCATGATGGTCTGGAGGATGGCAGGCAGGACGGTCAAGGCCAGGAGGATGGGCCAGAGTCTGTCAGAGCCCAGAAGAAACTCCAATCCAAAGATCTAAACATTGATCAATACAGACACAGTATTAATATATATATATATATATTTTATGTTTCTAATTACGTTCAGTCCTCGTACCTGTGCCACCAGGATGCCGATGACCACGCCCAGCTGGTTCAGGGTGCCGAAAGCCCCTCGGAGGGCGGTGGGGGCGATCTCGCCCACATACATGGGCGTCAGTCCCGTGCACAGGCCGCAGAAGACACCGATGATCAAGCGTCCGATGATGATCATCTCGAAAGAGCGACTCAGGCTGGACAGTCCCATGAGGCCCCCGCCCAGCACAGCCAGAACGTTGGCCAGCAGCATGGACTTCCTCCTGCCAGGGAGAACAGGACATTTCAACAGTGACATTTTGGGACGAACACCTGAGCAGGGTCTTGACTTACTCACCTGCCAAACTTGTTGACCATGGCCCCCACACTGAAGGAGCCAAACATACCCCCCACGCTAAAGATGGCCACGGCAAAACTCCACACCATGGTGATGGCTCCGGGAGTGAAGGGCTCATCGAAGCGCTCCAGAGAAACGTTTTGGAAGAAGCGGCGCAGTTTCTATTGTAGTCATAAAAAAAATGAAATAAACAATTAGAAGTTGCCATTCAACTTTAAGAGCATTTTTGTCCATCCACAAGGGGGCACCATAATAATACTACAGCCCTCAGGGGGCATAAAAGGTCAAAAGGTCAAAACAACTCGCACAAGAATGACAAACGTTTTTGTCATCAGTTGTTGCAATATTTTGGAATGACTGTTCTCCCACAACAATGAGTCACACCTTAAACAGCTTTAATATGGTCTTTGCCGTTATGTGAAACTGCAATGCACATTTCTTTGCATAAATAGACAAATTGTATGATTAGCAACGACTGCCAGTGAGTTACACTTAAAGGAAGAGTGCCATATTAAGATTAAGCATGCTTTAATGTTTTCATCAAATATCTGCTCTGTGGATGACTTGATTTTGCATGTGGCGCGCACACACATTGACACACACACACCTGCTCTGGTGCATTGATGACCCCGGTGTTGTAACCGAACTGCAGCGAACCGATGACTGCAGTGGCCACGCAGTAGAGCAGGTACAATGTGACTTTCTTCTGCTTGGGCTGTTTTGTGGAGGCAAGAGAAAAAGGACGAGATGAGAACAACACGAGGGTGGATTTTCGACAAATCAAGTCCTCTCTTTGAACAGCGTTCCTGCCTTTTGACAAAGCTCTTGTTGTTTATGGACACACCAGCCGTCACGAACGCACAATGAGCCTTTTGCACATCTCGGCTCTAACTGGCGCTTTTCAACCGCAGCGCTCGCTGTGCAACTGGCAAGTCGAGCACTTGCTGCGACACGCTTTTGTTACCCAACTGTCAAGCAACGTGAAAATTACGCCTTTAAAATCCGGGGAGTGGTCGTGACGTTTATCCGTCCGAGAATCACACGCAATTCAACTCCATTTCTAAAGGAGTGTTACATAATCCAAAAAATCTAAACGGTCACTTATAACATGTGGGAACTCGTATGAAGAATCCATCCATCTGGTTCTGCAGCACTTGCCCTTTTTTGGGGTCGCCAGGTTGAGGAGGTGGAGACTAGCCCAGCTGATATTGGGCGAGAGGCGGGGCAAAAATCGCTGTGACCCTAATGGGTGGATTTGTTACTTTTGCTTATTTAGTGCTCATTGCTGAAAATAGGAATTTCAAAACTACTGTACATTACTGGGCCCACTCATTTTTCCCCGCATCACACATGACAGCAAAATAAAATCAAATAAACTAAAGAAAGGCACCGAGGCACAAAATAATGACACTTTTTGGTGTTTTGTATGTATTTGGACACCCATGCAAGCGATTTCAAAATGTTAAGTAAGCTTGAGGTTGATGTAACTGTGCAACAGGTTACAAAAGCAAAACCACTGCATTTGGCGTAGTACCTTCAGTATTAGGTACAGCGGCATGTCATGAAAGGATCGTGATGAGGGTTCTTAATCATTTGGATGCAGTGCAAATGACTTCTCTGAGAAAGATGATGGTGCAGGTGTACCTAATGTTGTGTCTGTGACCGGTCATTGTCGTCTTCCGCACGCGCTTGCTAACCCAACGTGCATTTTTTTAAACACTGAGGCATCGCGCTCAAGTTGAAACTTGCTCCTGCTCTCTCGCTCTTAGTCACGTCCCCAAAATGCTCCGTTCTCATCCTCCTCGTACCACGAAGGAAAATTACAGAAGTGCCAGCCTGTGACTTAATGAAGTCCAGCTTTTTTTTTTTTTTTTTTTTTTTTTTTTTTTTTTTAAATTCAAATACAAGCCACTTAAAACGGAGTCCTAACTAGTGGCAACTGAGACTGAAAGTGTACAGACAGGAATGGAAACTTTTAGCAGGTTTACAGTAAAAAAAAAAAAGAAATAAAAATTGCATTAATAGAATACAAGTAAGCCAAATGTTTACCTTGTCATCTTCCATGCGCTCCATCTTGCCTCTTTTTACACAAATCGATGTTTTGAATAACACACCTCTCAGCGCAAACAGCTGTGAATCCTGAAAGCAAATATATAAATAAGGAGCAGGATTATTTCAGCAGAACGAGAACGCACCAATGAGAGCTACAGGTACCAACAAGTTACATATCTGATGAACGGGGACGGTGCCAACCTGTTTTGGGTCCAGAAGAATGAAGATGGTCTGCTCTCACTCACAACAGCAGAGGCAGACGAGAAACTCCTCCTTCTCCTCTTCCGCCTCCCTCGACTTCTCTTCATACTCTGCCTCCCCCCCAGTGCTGCAACAGTCTCTTTCAATACAACTGCTTCTGAATTATTTAAGTCAACTCTTAAAGAAAATACACTACCGTTCAAAAGTTTGGGGTCACAAAAATGTTTGGGTGACCCCAAACTTTTGAACGGTAGTGTAAATATCATTATAATAAAATATTATGAATTAAATATTATAAATTATATCTTATATTTGTATAAGATTATATATAATCTATGAATATAAGTATACATATATATTATAAGATTTTTTACACAGAAGATTATATATATATAATCTATAAATAATTATCTAAATAAATATATACACTACCGTTCAAAAGTTTGGGGTCACCCAAACAATTTTGTGACCCCAAACTTTTAAACGGTAGTGTATATCGAGGTGCGTGGGAAAATCGGTATTGGGTCAAAACAGGCCTTATTCTGAGGTATTGGGTACTCGTGGAGGTTGATGATACCAGCCACTGATACTTGAGGGGGTGGGAGGAAATCTGGCATTGCGTAAGCCCTCCTCGGCAATAGTAGTAAGAGTTTTGAGAACATCCTGCTTGGTGCAGTTTGTCAATAGTGAAGCGTCAACTTGGTCTCAAAACAAACCAAACCAGGAAATGCATTGGACCAAACGAGGTTACAATTTGGTCATTCAGCGTCTCGTTCACGGCTTTTTGTGAGTCATTTATTGTAGATGCTGTTTATTTTCAAATAAGATGAAGCCAAGTTACAAGATGGCCACAAAAACATTTTAACAGGATGTTGATAAAAGTAACTTGTATCTTTTATCACGAAACCACACAACGTTCTTGAATGGTGGGGCCCTCTTAGCTACATCTAGTGTTTCTTACAATCAATCAAGGCTTTGGGTAGCAAGATTTGGGAACAGCAGAAGGAATTTTCAAGTCACCAAAATTATTTTGTCTGGCAATTTACAGACATGGGCCTTCAAAATAAAAGTTGATTTAAAACCTTTGCTCGGCTAAAAAGTGCGTAGACGTTTTCAATCCACTGTATTCGCTTCTCTGAGAACTGTTACATCGACTGATACGAATATGAAAGTGTGTACTTCCCCCAATCACTGTGACCTCACTTATACAAGAAGAAGGAGAAGAAGAAGAAAAAGGAGAAGGAGGACGGGTCTGAGGTGGAGGACAAACACTGCCGGTGAAAAGAGGCTCTGTGGCGGCTGCCCACCGAAACGCTGGCACAAAGGTCAACGTGCACATGCCTGAGATACAAAGCCCGGTCACGCAGAGACCATGAGACCGACTCAGTGGGTGGCAAACAATCACAAGCCACCCGCCACCGCACCCCTCCTTCCCCTAATACTTCAATTCTAATCTTATAGCCCACCTAAATCTCAGACTGGAATTTGAAAGCCTCCACAAAATGCCAAACGATTTGCTAAGATTTGATTATTATTGACAGGATCAACATTCATGATCTAAAGAGAGTCGAGAGCTGCTGTTTACAAATAGAATTGAGGAAAACGAGTGAATTTAGCCATGAAAATTTCTTTTTTTTTTTTAGTTTGTTTAGATTATTAAATATATACACTACCGTTCAAAAGTTTGGGGTCACAAAAATGTTTGGGTGACCTCAAACTTTTGAACGGTAGTGTAAATATTATTATAATAAGATATTATGAATTAAATATTATAAATTATATCTTATATTTGTATAAGATTATATATAATCTATGAATATAAGTATACATATATATTATAAGATTTTTTACACAGAAGATTATATATATAATCTATAAATAATTATCTAAATAAATATATACACTACCGTTCAAAAGTTTGGGGTCACCCAAACAATTTTGTGACCCCAAACTTTTGAACGGTAGTGTATGTCCCACACCAAGATAATGACAGTTATTTAACAGTTTAACAGTGGTTTGTAAATTTTTGGGAAAAATGCATCTGCTTTTCTGCCTGACTTTTCAAAGTGACCAACCTGTGCTTGCGAAGTTCAGTCCCTTTTGGAAATTCCTGGTCGATATTAGGATGGACTGAGCTGAAGTGACGTTGAAGATTTGAAGCTTTGAAATGCGCTAATGATGCCTGACATATAAGGCAGAATGGCTTGCCATTACGTTCAACAAAAAAATATAAACTCTCCCACTCTGTTAAAAACGTCCTGGGTTCTTCTTCATGTTTTCGTTTGGCTGTGCTTTTTTTCCCTGCCATTTTGAGAGCGAACTTGAAACAAATTATTTACAACTCAAATGAACGCGCGCATTTGTCATCAGTACGTCATTCTTCTTCTTCTTTTCAACTCAAACCGATTCAACTGGTCAGCGCACCACCGCCACCTAGGGGGAATAAATGGCAGCGTCAGCCAAGCATTTTGACGCTTGTCATGTGAAATCTCCTGAAGAGCCGCATGAAACCAGCCAAAGAGCCGCATGCGGCTCGCGAGCCGCGGGTTGGCCACTACCCCTTCTAGTAACGTCACATGGGTGTGTAATTCACAAACACTCATTCTTGCCACATACCGGTTCGCTTTTGCAAATGTGACATCACACACTGCAGCTCTTACATGCACACGCACACGCACTCTCGTGCAATGCAAAGCGCTCACTTTCTTCAGAGTCTCCAATCCCAACGTCCCATCCTGTCATCTGTCGACAAGGCAACCTGCCCTCCAGCGACATGGACACAATAAAAATAAGTGTTTTTGTGGTCAAATAAAAGAATGAAGGCAGGAAGCGAGGGCGGAACTGTCTGACAATCTCGCTTTCGCACAAGCCAACGACTTGTGTTCATTTCCTGATCATGTGTAATAAGCCCGACACGCACATCCGCTGCCTCAAACCAATCAAAAAAGTCTTAGCAGACCAGCATGTTTCCACTATACGGATTAACACTTAATAAAACACCAAACTTACTTTGAAACCATAAATCTGGCTTCACAAACCTAATTTAAAACTCAAACTTTGACTTGAATCCCCAACTCTACAACCAATTTTTATAGAGTTTATTTTTAACAGAAAAAATACATGTCAAAGAGTTCAGCTTACCTTTGACAGTCACTAAAAACTGTTTTTACTCACAATGGCCAACAGAGGGCGATGTGGCAAGTTAGCAGTCGCTAAATAAACAAGACATGTCAGGACCTATCAGGCATAGTTTTGGGCCTGTACTAATTGAGGTGTGTTGCCAATTTGTTATGCAAGACAGTTGCAACGGTTAGCCTACAAGCCTGTTTGAAACTCCGTTGAAGAGTGGCTTTAAAAAAAAAAAAAAAAAAAAACCTGAGCAACATAAATGGTGTCAGCAGGTTCACATCAGTGGAGCGTTACTCCAAGTACATTTTCGACTAGGAAAACTTCACCCCCCATAATAAGACCAACCGGTGTGGAAATCTATCCGACAGTGACACCTTGTGGCCAAAGTGTCAAATTACAAGATATTGCAGATGTACCTTACTGAATAACTGTCATTTTCTTTTCTGAAATCCATTTGTAAAATATATTTACCTAATGACCAGATTATGAATATATTTTTAAAAAAAAAGCATTTCTGACTGGGTGGGGATTGGCAGGTTATCAAGTAAAAAAAAATACACTGAAAAAAATCGATTAAATGTGCACTGTATTTATTTATTGAATAAACAATGCCAAAGAGGGGGTAACTACACATATTCGACTTGACGCGCAGGTTAAATGGTTGTGCATTTGCAACACCAACACCACAGAAGATGATGGCGATGATATTAAAGATGTTCTACACAGCACCACAGCGGAAGCTGTCACAAAAACGGCCTGCAAATATTTAGACAGGGATCAGGGGTCACATTTTAGATCTTTCCAGGGAAACTCCCATTTTCAATCTGCTCGTCCCATTCCTCAACCTGAAAGACACAACGAGGACATTGCTCACATCTTTAAAGGGCCCACTCAAACTATTGAGGTCTAAAAACAGCCATCAATTCACAGTGGGCAATTTTTGACAAGCACATTATGAACCAATTGAGTCAATCCAATGTGTACACCTCACCCAGCTCATGGGACAAAGACTATCGTAAACCTTCTGATACCACTGGCAGGGGGTCACATCTTGACCTTTGGATGACAGGGCCTTGTTGCACCTGTGGAAGTCTGTGCAAAGAATTGAGAATAAGTTATTGTTATCCTTCGAGGGGAAATTCAACTTGTGTCCTAAAAGTTACAACAGTTAGTCGATCACGTAAAAATTAGACGAGGCGTCTAAAAGCATGCATCGTTAAAAAAACAATTCAATGTTTGAGTCCACGCAATTAACTGAACTAGAGATTGTGGCTCACCCAAGTAGTTCTGGAAGCAGTTGCGGGTCTGGTTGGTGTTAGGGAAGCGGGCGTCGAAGGGCGCCGTCCTGTAGTTCTTGATTTTCTCAGCAATCGTCTCAGACATGTTTGCGAGCTTCAAATTCGATGTGAACACGTTACTTTAAACAGCGAATGCTTTTAAATCGGAGCAAATCGTCATGACCTCGGCTTAGATTTAGCGCTGTTAGCCGGCTAAACTATAAATAAACGAACAAACCACGATTAGTAACGGCTGGTAACACTCGATCACAGTTTGGCAATACAAATAACATAAAACACGACAGAATGTTTAGTTTAGTAGAAATAGCGACACGCAACTCGATTGAAAACAACTAACGGGAGTTAGCATGCAGGGTTAGCCGAGGATAATGCTAATACATAGATGCTAACACTTGAGCTCTTTGGATATTTTTGAACGGGACTGACACTGACAGCAACTGCGACTTATCTCTAAGATATTTAGTAGCACATTATCGAGTTTATAAAAGCATGTATGCAGAAAAAGCCATATATGATTGTGAAAGCGAGCTAACCTTGAGGTGCTTGTCAGCTATGTCCTCTTCGGAAAGACGTATTTCCTGTTCGATGCACAATGCATGCTGGGAAATAAAGTCAGTGCAAAAAAAAAAAAAACTCGAGGCCACCAAAACACACATATCTTATCATGTATAACATGTATAATTTTTGTTGTGTATTTTTTAAATTTGTTATTAATTTATTTTATCTGGCTTTTATATCCTTTGTCAATTTATTGCACTTGTTTATACATCCATCTCACAATGTTGCTAACATATGGACAACTGTTGTCATTTTTGCTTGTCTGTTTTTGGGAAAAATGTTTACTCGAGGGGTCGGAAAAGTCACGATATATGGGAAAAACCTTGCTAAATTGGCAACAGCAATGTGGACCGTGGATGAACCAGGCCCTCTGCTAATCAGCTTTCTCTTCCAAAGGTCATGGTTGTCTACTTTTTTCTAACTTTTTGTCTCGCTGTCTACGACTTCCCCTCATCCTCTTTGCTGTGAAAGCAAACAAGTGAAGATGTTCAATGTCCTTCCAATTACCCTCAAATGTGGAATGATTGATTGTACTCCAGGTCCGAGCGACTGTTCCCATTTGTCCCGCTTTCATAGTCGCCGTTCCTTCTCTCCCGCTCCCAGTCAGGATATAGGTGTTGTCCACTGCAAAGGAAGGAAATTCTGTCACTCAGAACAATGGGCCTGTTTCTCTATCTATAGACTCAGAGAGGCCGAGGGCTGCGAGGAACCAGCATAGCTTGTTGAAGCCGTCGTGAATTCAAAGAATTTTCTCCTGCGCAGAAGATTGGATTCATGGATGGCAGGAGATAGAGAAGCACACGCGTAGATGTGCGACGGATTGAAACATGGAATATCGTCACAGGGAAAGGGAAATACTGAGGATTGTTAGTTTGCATTGACTTGCGTGTTTGCTTTTAAGGTACTAACAAAAACACACAAGGATCAGAAGTTCCTGTGGGTGAGTACCGAAATTATATTTTCAAAGTTACTTTTTTGGTACATTTTCGCGAGAAAGGTCCTTTTAAATGTCGAAAGGTGAATATAATCCTTCCTAAGGATGTGAATCGTCCCTAAAGGCTGTCCAGAGTGTATTTTGACGGGAATTGTAGATAATGGCGGCAAAGCGACTTTACAGCAGCGGCACATCCCTTCCAGCTGGAGCCGAATCCAACAAAAGGACGCTTCCTGTTCAAATGTCGCATTTTTCAGGAACTGCGTTTGGGTCGATTTGTCCGTGTTTCTTTTCACATGTTGACAACTTACAGTGTGTCCATCCTGTTGATAGATATTGAGGGTGACATCATCCTATTGTTATATTGTTTCACTTCTGGCACTGGTGACACGCCGTCACGCAGTATCCGGCTGCGATTATTGCATTTTTAGCATCTACGTGTCTTTGAATGTGTTGGTTTTCTCAGATGGAGGGGTCAGGCAGTCCTCGTGGCAGAAAGCTCCAGTTCCCAGTCGGTCTTTGGATCAATTCCCCCAGGAAACATTTTGCAAAGCTGGGGCGTCGTTGGCCCAGCGCGGTCTCTGTCAAGTGAGTCTACTGAGGCTTTTTGATTTTCGATTAACTGCCAGTTATTGCTAAATAAGTTCAGAATTTGGTCAAATGTCTTTCACCGCGCAACATGGGGCACCCAAGTTTTTATCCATCCAGACATTCTACATCTATAATCCCTTTTATTGTGGTGAGTGAGCTGGAGCCTAACCTATTTAGTTAAACATGAAACTCATTTGCTGCCATCCCAGTTAAAAATCCGACGTCTATTGTTGTCAATGGCAGCGAATGAATTAAAATGCTTCATTAACCAACAAAAGGACTACAGATGGAGGCTAGCCTATGGCTAAAATTTGGCCCTTAACACTTCTGCCTTGCGATCAGGAGATCCAAGTTCATAGACTGTAATTTGTCTTTCCAAAAACATGCGCTCTAAATTGTCCGTGGATGTGAGTGTGATTGTGACTGCAACCGGTCCAGGTGTCACCTGCTTCTTCTTGCCCAGAATCATCTGGGCTACGCTCCAGAGCAGCGCACAGTAGAAAACGGATGCCTGGACATGTTCCACCATCACTTCCGGTGCAGCCTTGCGCATTTTATTTTGGGCCTTGTTTGTCCCTGTTTAGGCCGTCATAATTCACAGCTGACTGGTCTCTTCCTCTTCCCCTGTCGTGTTGCTTCCAGGTCGACCACCAGCTCCGACGCGGCCTCCCTTCACGAGGCCCCCTCCATTCCTTCCTCTTCCCTTTCTAACTCAACTCCCTCGCTGGCTTCCCCAAACCCGTCGCCGTCTCCTTCCCCGGCCTTCCTCAGGCCTCGGCCCGCTGCGCCCCAGTCGCGCACCAAGCGCCTTTCCCATCTCTTCCTGCGGGGGCGCTCCAATAGCGACCGGGACCGGGCGGTGGGCGAGAGGGAGAGAGAGCTTTGGGCCCACTCGGCGGCCTCCTCCACTCACCACTATGTACCCCCGACTTCTTCCTCTGCCCCGGGCCTGATCAAGATCTACGGAGATGCGCTATCCAGCGGCGCGAACTATCGCTCCTTGCTGGCTAACGTTCACTCGACGGCCAGTCAGCTCATCGCTCAGGTTATCACTCGCTACACCGAGAGGGAGCGGGAGGAGACAGACGAAGCAGGTACAGGATCCATTCCAAGCCATTTGGCTTGGAGACATAGGTGACTTGACTCGAGTCAAACGAAATACGTACGTCAAAATAAAGACTTGGCACTTGCTGGGCTTACAAGACATGATTTGGACTCGATCTAACTTCAATTAAAAAATCTCACTTTTTACGTTATTGTTCTAAGGAAGCTGTCACTGGAACTGGAAACCTGAAATTTGACCAAATGTTTGTGACTAGCATGATTGTTTGATTTGACTTATGAAATGCTTAACCCAAATTAAGGCTTGAGATTGACTCGACTTTTATGTGACGTCGTCCCAACTCCGACATAGCGTAAACATAAACAGCACCACCACCCTTCCTCCATTACCTTCTAGTTCTCCAGAAACACATCCCCGAGGACTTCCTGCTGTGCGATGTCATCGGAAAGCCCATCCAGCAGCCAGATGGAGCTATCAAGTGGGAGACGGAGTGTCGGAGAAACGTGGCCCCGTGGGAGTGCCCCTTGTTGTTGGCGGACATGTGGCGGCCCAAGGATGGGTTCGAGCGGCGCTTTGAAATCCAGAGGAAGGAAGACTACGAAAGAGAAGAGAGGGAGCGGGAGAGCTATCAAGGTATGCCGAGGCTATCGGAGGTGACGACGAGCGGTGCTCATCCCGCCGACTGTCTGGCCAACAGGTGTGCGCTGGAGGCGAAGCAGGATGTCGTCAGGGAGCGCGGCGGAGGAGGGCGAGCGCGGCCACCGCGGAAGGAACTCGGAGCTCAGGAGGAGCATCAGCGACATGAACCTCAGCCTGAGGCGCCGCCAAGGCAACCATGTGACCAATGAGCAGCGTGGAGGCGGTTGCCAGCCCGCCAACAACAACGGAGCCGTGCTGGACAGGAAGAACATTGTGAGCATGATCAGCCCGCAGCACGGAGAGGTGAGGGACATCACCACGGCAAAAGAAGATCATTCAGAGCAGCTTTATCCAGAAATTCACAAAAAGTTTGGCCTTTGGTTTCTCTGACACCCTTTGCCAAAATTTCCTGGGATTTGTACGAGTACCTTTTGTCGAGAGCCGACCCAAGTGTGACGCAAGTAGGCACCAGTCCGGCAAAACAGTAGCTCAGCAGAGCAAGGACTAATGTGTCCTCTAGAGGGCAGTAATGTCTACTGTCTTCTGAGTTTCCTCTGGGATAAATGACACTGCAACAAAATCGGTTTCAGCTTCACCAATGACAAAGTTTAAAAAGTCTACACACCTCTGTTCAAATGCCAGGTTTTGCGATACAAACAAAAGAGCTCATTTCAAATGTTTTCCAACCATTATTAATATGATTTATCTGTACAACTCCATTAACAAAGGATAAAAAACAAACAGCTGAAATAATGTGTTTGCACAAGTGTGCACACCCTCTTTTAAGTGGGGAATTGGCTGTGTTCATAATCAATCACATTCAAACACACCCTCCAACATTTCATATTGCTCTGATTAAGCCCATATAAACTTCAGCTGTTCTGGTAAATCTGGGGTGTGTCGACTTTTTATACCCGATGTACATGGATGAACAAAATTACGCTAGTGAAAACCTTATTTGTGTGTAGAGGTATTGATCCATGATTGGTTGTCTAACCTTGATTTTGATGTTATTTTTTTCAGATTAGAGCATCTAAGGCGGACGCAAAGGTCGGCTGGACGCACCAGACACCCGAGGAGCAAAAGGACTACTCCAGCTGTGACCTGGAGATGATGTCCCAAAGTTTGATCCTTCCACCTACGGACCGGCCCTACTTCCTGTTGCTGCAGGGTTACGACCAGAGCAAGGCAAGACACGCTAAGAGATGCTATCATGCTGGCAAACAGCCGCGTAACCAAGGACGAGCCCCACGTAGCAATGTGGACGCTAACAGCACGAGTATGATGAATAAAAACGGGGCGCGACGTAAACACATGCGCACCCCCAGGTCATGACATCATACCAGCATGCCTCTAATCGCCGCATACCATCTGCATTTCCATCTCGCCACTCGCCTCCCCCGCCCAGCGTCCGACTCAAAACATCTGCAGATGCGCACAATGCCCGGACAACACACACTCCTGAGACACAAGAGGCTTCGCGCACATCACTCCATCTTGCACAATGACCTCACACAGGTCCTCTTTGTAGCAAACTGTGACACACTTTGTATAATATCAACTCCCTTCTGTTAGCCTCAATATCTGATGGAGGGTTGATGCAAACCACGGGACCCCCCAGGCGTCCCTCACCTTTTCCCCCCGCTGTGTGTTTTCTTTAGGATTTTGTTTTGTACATTATGGCGGGACATACGCACGTGTTTGGGAGAAAGCCCACAATGAGGGAACGGGAGAAGGACAAAGACAGAGAGAGGAAGGGGAAGAAACCTCTCAAGGTGGACACGTTCTTGTCTGCACCTGACCTCTTGGCCAGACACCTGCTTGTGAGGAGGGATTCCGCCGTTCCTGAGACCCCCGCTGGGCGAGGTACACAGTACGCAGCATCACTACGACAAGCAGCACTAACAAACTCGTTTGCATCACGGGCCACAGCGGTGTTGATATCGTGAATAATTCCTTCCGAAAAAGCCTTGAGCTGTTAATTGCTACTCACAGTTCAAATTTACTCTCAAACTAAACACAAAACTAACATGTTATGTATTTAAAACAACCACAGCTTTGCCCGTTTAGCTTAATGCTAACGAACAATACTAAAAACCATAAGCAGGCTAACGAATAGTTGCAGTTTTTGATCAAAGGCTAAGCGGTTATCATTTAAGCTACAAATACTTGAAGAAAAACGGTGGCGCAACATATCAGCTTTGACATATTCCTCATCCTCTGCAAAGAACAACTACCGTAATTTCACTGTGTTTAACTGAGAATATTTTCTATGAGTCGTAAAGGGATACTGTATTCTGCTCTCGTCCGTCTCCACGCCATCCCAGCTTTGATACGGCCTTTCCGAGGCGGTGCCATCACGCACAACGGCGTGGCTCTTTACAGAGAGACCGTCCTAAAACCCGGCGACGTCATCGGTCTCGGGGACCACTTCCTCTTCTTGTACCGCGACCCCCGAGTCACACCGGCTCCCCCGTTGGCATTGACGCTGCCCTGGCACTCGGACGGCTTGCACCCCTGCTGCTCTTCGGGCTTGGCAGACAAGCAGGAGGCGCTGAGGCACTACCTCGGATCCACCGAGTCCGTTCTCAAGTTCCATCCTCGGCACGCCGATGCCTTGCTGCAGGTGAGGTATCGGAAAGTACCGGACCAAACCCCAACCAAGCTTTACGATATACCTAGATTGTGTCTCTCGTTGGTCCGCTAGGAGATATTATCGAAAAACTCCTCCCCCGACTCCGGAGGGGGGCCTTTGGCGCCGGCGTATCTGCTGTCAATCATGATCGACCACGCATCCAAGCGCCTCGACCCCGCGCTCACGCCGCAGATATTACTCAAGGCGGCCAATCAGATCAAAGACATTGTCTGGGTAAGTCACATGGTCCACACCCAAAGGCCACAGTATTAGGTACGCCTGCAGCATTTGGATGAGCTAATGATGCCGTAAAAAATGTTGCCTTGAATTCTCGGTGCAACTTATGGTTGGAAAACACGCTGGTATTGACAGTATTGTTAGTGAGCGCATTGATGTCATTGCGGCCTGCAAAGTTCTGAAGAGGAGTAGGGATGAGCTGATGTCACTCGCTTGTGTTGCTGGAAAATGTGCTGTCATGGTGCCGGGCCGGCGGCGGGCCTCGGGGCCGGCGGCGGGCCTCGGGCCCGACTCCTGCCGCTGCTCCAGCACCTCCACACTAAGCCGAGATGTCTCTCTCCTCTCTTCTGTCTCCAAATCTCTTCCCAGGATAACATTAAGGAATTTGGGGATAAGCATCCCACGCAAAAGTAAGACCTTTTTTTTTTTTTTTTTTTCTTCCAACCTCATGTTTGCTTCATTTAGCAGCCTCCGGCTCAGCGATTCATGATACATTTGTCCTTGCACTGTTATGACTGCGCTACATTTTTGTGGTATGATGAAAGCAAGTTGCAAAATTGAGTCGGGTAAAAATAACCCCGGTCTGTTATTACTCCCAAGTTTCACAATTATGTAAGAAACTAATTTTGGAATGGCATTACCTGTTGTGTCCAGTTCCAGTGAGCCAGAAAGTGAGATTAGCACAGCCAATGTCCAGAAGTTGTCATCGGACCTTCGACCTCTGATGTTCTGGATGTCCAATGCTACAGAGCTCCTCAACTTTTTTCAGGTGAAAGTGGAAAACATGGAGAAAGAGTGGGAGTTTGAAGGTGAGAACCGTGAGAGAGCAAACTCTGTAACTACTCTGGACTTAGCAAAAGTGTGCACACCCACTCAGAACTGTTCAGAATTATCCAATCACGCTCAGTGAATAAAGTGAGTCAAGTTCAGATGTTCGAGTCGACTTGTCCTAACATTCATCTTTTGAGCACAATCCTGAAGGTTCTGCGCTAACGCTAACTGCTAATTGGATCATTCCCTCAACACATTTTCCCACTTGTGTTTGTGAGAATTTGTGTGACAGTTCCGTAAAGCCAAGGCTTAACCTTTTGGCCATAACGCCAAAAGGTTTGAAAAGAATATCAGACCGTCATTATAAGAGGGTGTGCACACTTGTGCAATCACTCATCTCGGTTGGTCATTTTTAGTTTTAGTCATTTTAGTCTCCTAAATGTGAGGTAATGAAGTAAAGTCATGCGTGTTGATAAAACAGCCCCGGGGGATCCAGTGTTGACGGCTGACATGGACACATGCTCAGAAGCTCTTGCGCAACTGGATGAGGTCATCATGCACACCTTCCAGCAGTGCGTCTATCACCTCACCAAGGTAAACCGCCACACCCGCCGTGATGGTTAACTCATCCACCTTGCATCACCATGACCTCACTTCCTGTCGTCACAAGACCCTCTACTCGCTCCTTCCCGCCCTGCTGGACACCAACCCTTTCTCCACGGAGGAGAAGGAAAAAGATGGAGCGGCGGGAGCAGAGGGTGAGGAGAAAGGAGAAGAGGCGGACGACGTGTCCACCCTGCCGCCCAAAGTGGCCGGGCTGGTGGAAGTGTATCGCTCTTCACTCGTGCTCTCCAGGGAAGCTTGCCTTTCACCGCCGCTCACCTCCCAAACCTTCGGCTACCTCTTCTTCTTCACCAACACATCTTTGCTCAACACCTTGCTGGAGAGAGGTGAGGTTTTGTTTTGCTTTTTCCGTTTTCAGGTCAAAATCAAAACATGGAGAAAAAAAATCCAGATTATTCACATTCCCGTTGTGTTTTTTCACAGATGGACTCTTTTCTTGGTCCAGAGCCGTGCAGATACGTACAAACTTGGACCTGGTCCTGGACTGGCTCCAGGGGGCGGGACTAGGGGACATAGCTTCTGAATTCATGAAGAAGCTGTCAGTCATAGTCAACTTTTTATGTATCCCCAAAACCCGTCTCATACAGGTAATGTGATTTTTCCCATTGCTGCCTGTTTGGATCTCCTGTGGAACTTTGTCTCTTCTCTTCTAGTCCTCCTGGAACAGTTTACAAGAGGATCACACCTTGCTAAGCCCCGCCCAACTGAACCACCTCCTCACTCATTATAAATTGGGACCAAGCAGAGCACCTCCAGCCTGCTGGACTCCGCCACCTGGCACCATGCTCAGCGGAGGTAAAAGTTCTCACCATTGTCCATTTCAGCGCGTCTCTCGCTGAAGACCTTTTATCCATCCACCGTTTTCGATTTCTTTAGACATATTTGAGAGCTTCCTGGACCACCCTCCTCTCATCCTGCCGAACGAGACCCCTCGCCTCGACCTCTCGCAGCCGGTGCCGAGCCCGGACCTCCAAAAGGAAGTGACGCGCCTTCGCACCTTCTTGTGGGGCCTTGACCAGGACGAGCTTCCCGCCAATCAGAGGACTCGGCTTTGAGCCGGCCCTGGATTTAGATTTAGGGATGCCGCATGAAATAAAACCAACAAACTTCACAACATTTCCATATCAATTAATGTAATCATTTAGATATTTCCGAGGACTACCGTAAGAGGACTGCGTTGTTTTGATTCCCAAAATATACCGAAAAGCTTTTGGAGCAATGCTTTAAATGTCCGTGTTACGGAATTGTATCAATTAAAACTACTAGTTTTTAATAAAAGTCTTTATTCTGCATTGGCTGTATGATTTGTGCCAAACAGAGGTCTCTGAAGATAAACAGTGTTCCCACAAGGTGGCGCTGCAGGACCCATTCCCCCTCTGAGCTGAAATGATGAGTGTGCATGTCGAATTGCTTGAGTAAGGAGGCCATCACGTTTGCACATAATCATCAGCGCCAAAGGCACAACTGTCATTTCCTGTAATAACGGTGACAATCTAGGTCGGCCGATGACTCAAGGCAACAAATCGCCGATGCAAGTTATCGTAAAGAAGGTCAGAGCTTAAAAGTGCAGAGACGAATTTTAATTTCCCCTTCAATTGATGTGACACACTCGAGTACTTTCCCATTTCACTAATGTGGTAAAGTCCCCCCTTGATGATGTCCGAGCAGAATGGGGCAGACAGGTGGTGCCGGCCGGCCGGTATCGTGGAGTCAAATGACTAACGGCCATGCCATGGACTTGTTGCTGCACCCGGTCTCTGTCATATCCAGTTAAGTCCGCATACTTATCAAGCAGGAGTCCAAAGAAAACAGTGCATCAGCGTCTCAGTTTAGGGGCTGAAACCCTCTGACGTCTCTGCAAAGTTATTGTTCTGCAACACTGGCTTCCACCCAAACCGGTTTCCTCTCTTCCGGTCAGCCCCTCGTATGATTACGGTAAAAAGCTGGAAAAAAAAAAGATCGCCCTGAGACGCCATCTGACACACCCCCTCTGTTTACATCATCACCAAGTATTCTCACTGTAGACATCCAAAAAGCAGAAGCCTGCGTAAGGTTGAAAGACAAGCAAAACAAGCAAGAAACGCCTGCTAGCTTAATGCTAACCATGCTCGCCAATGACATGCTAACAGCATCAATAGTCACGCTTGGAAAAAGATCAGATAAAAATACACTTTTTAGAAAATTTACTATTACAGTGCGTGACTTACAATAGCAGTAAAATATTTTTTTTGTCTGCCTGAATTTATTATACTGTCACCTGGTGGCCAAGGCAGGAACATCAGAAGGAGCAGCACATTTAATTGAATTAGCAGCATGATGTACAAAATTATTTTCATTCTATATAATTATGTTCTTACTTTATGATTTTAAAAGTACCATATCATAGAGAGCCACGTAACATTTTTGTTTTGTTTTGTCGGTATGATTAATGAACGATGATTCAACATTTGGGAGTGTCATGAGGGAGAACCAAACTTTCATTTTGAGACGCTACTGTACTGCCATCATTTATTGCAAATTATTTTGCCGACCCCCAGGGTTCCTCAGTTTGAGAAGCGGTGATTAGCGATTACTTTCCAGTCATGCCACACACAGATGCAAGTTGTAAGACGTATAATTCAACACAGATGGAGCCTCAGACTGGCCCTCTGCTAATTGTTTGATGTTTTTTGCACTACTGTGAGCAGCGTCTGACTAGGATTAAGTAACAGTGTACGCTTTAGTAAGTGTGTGACACACAAACGCTTCCTGTGATCTGACACAGACGACATGTCATGCACACTTTCACCCGGAGTTGCGCCATCCTAGCTACCGGCCTCACGCACGCACGCACGTACGCACCCGGGGCCGTCTTTTTTCGCCCAGGTGCACAGTCCCCACACCTGTTGTTGTGGCGTTTCTCTGTAATTAGCCCCGCGCAATTACCATCGGGAAAGGGGGGGAGTCTGAAGACAATGGACCGGTTCTTCTCTCCCTATCATCTCCCTTTTTTCCTTCTCTGGGCCCGCTGTCGAGTAATGAAAGATTCTTCCACTCTTCAAAGAGACGGAGTTTCCTACAAAAACAGCTGAGTCAGAGGAGAAAAGATGCAGTGAGGCCCGGGAGTCGCCATCGGGAACCCGCAACAGCCCACGGTCCTGCCAACTAAGAAGTACCATTTGGCAGAAACTCTCGATTTGTGATCTGGCAACATTTTACCTGAGCCCGACGTCACCCCACAGGACGTTTTTTCAAGTCCTACGTCAGGGCCACTGACAGAGGCCGTGCCGTGAGACTATCAGGAAATTGGAAAAGTGTGTGGGCTCTTCTCGGTCCAAAGCAGTCATCATTACCACACATTGTGGAACCTTAAACGTGATGTGGACTTAAATTGTTTTTGTATCGTGGCCTCATCGAGAAGGTGGGGGTCACTATGGAGTCTGGCTCCGCATAAATGAGGGAGTGGGGAAAAAAGTCTTTTGGGTCTCATAGTGAAAATATTTGAAGAGTCTGGCTGTATCAGACGCAGTCAGACAGCCAGAGAGTGGAACATTGTTCACAGCTGAGTCCTGTGTAAAGGTGAGGTAGGAAACACAGGAGCAGGGGGGGGATTCTCTGTTAGCTCACAGACTGGCACAGAGACAGACTGAACCGTGGCCAGGGGTGTAGACAGACTGAAGGCCGGCGAGGGAACTAGGTCATGTTCAGCCAGACGACCGGCGGAGAGAAAAACCTTCAAGGGGGCAGACGTGTGTTTTGATCCGGGTCGCATCACCTAAACACGAGATGCGCGTATAAACACAAACACGCAGTTCCTTTCGGGACACAGAGAGCTATAAAGAAACCCTGTGAGGTCGGATCCAGCCGAAAAGTCTCACCACTCCCGCCAAACCCGGCCCCGTTTTGCTGGCCACTGGCGGCTGCGAGTCCCGGGGGCCGTCGCTTGGGACAGGGCCAACGATGGCACCAATACGGGACGCCGGTGTTTGTCTCAGCTCTACCTTTAGACTCCATTCCTCGGCCTCTCCCGCTTCACCTCGGGCCGGGGGGACCTGCGGGTAGGGGCCTTATTCCATCCAGCCCGGGGGGCTTCTGTTCCATTTTGCGTCATGGTGTTGACTGAGCGGACTCCACACTTAAGTCCCTCAGAGCTGAGGGTTTGTGCCGGAGCGGGGTTAGCGTAGCCTCGTGTTCGAGCGTGGTAATCTGATGGCCGTGTTTATTTTATGTAGCTCTCCTTTGATGGAGCAAAAAAAAAAGTCTTTGGGCTTTTTGTTTCGGCCGTTTCACTGCCAGGTCAGGGGTGCTCGCCGTGGTAACTGTCAGGAAGAATAATATTTGCCCTTATATTCACTCCAAACATGCTTTTTTCCATATTAGTGTCAGGGATATTCTGCATGTTGGAGGAGGCCCCCACCTACACAGCGAGGTGTTCCCCGGGTCGCCCCCCCCCCATCGGTGGACCCTTCACCTTCACCTGCGGTTCTGAGAGACCGCCACATGTACATATACTGCATACATCCGCACTGTAGGTCTCAGTAGTTAAGGAAACCGCTCGCAAAAACACGGGGAAAAACTCTCCCAGCGTCTTGGCCGCCCCCAGGCTCCACCTCAGCTGTCAATGGTCCAAACTTCCCAGGGGTTCTTTTTTGAATGCGGTTGCCTAAAAACAGAGTTACCTTTGCCCGTCTGCCTGCGTCTCTCACTGCCTCCCCTCAAAAAGTCACACACACACACAACCGCCGCCTTGCGTCAGCTGTTTCAGATGGGTCGAAAAGCCATGGAACCGCACTATGTCATTACGGGAGGTTTTGACCCAAACCGAGGGAGAACTCTTCACATTCACATAATCAGATTTGCGACCCCAATTTGTTCTACGCAAACCGCGCCGTGGGACGAATAGCGCGTCGTGTCTCGTCTGTCTTTTGCGCCCACTCGGGTTCGCTTGACCTTCACGGTGTTGATCCGATCCCACAGAAGTGGCCGGTGTTTGCTTTTTCATGAAAGGTCAACTCTTTGCCTTCAAAGATTAATTAGTATGATGCCGTGGAGCAAAGCGGTCCAGATTGCGGCTGGAATATTGTGATCCATCTTCCATTTGGTTATTGCGATTGGCTGAGCTCTGCGCTGTGATCTTGATATTTTAAGAATGATACATTTTCAAACAAAATAACACACCCCGGGCACTTTTTATGGGGACAATCTTTCATTTCCTTTAGTAGTTAGGGCGATTATGATCTGCATACAAAGAACTCTTGGTTTTGGATCAGGATGTGAACAGTAAGAAGACTTCATACATCTATCTGATTCCCATCCGGCTTGTTCTTTTCAGGGTCAGAGCAGAGACACAGTTAATTGCGTGGAAGTCACACGTGTGAACCAATCGTTGGACAGAAACCAGTTACTCGTCTGGATTTCACTATGGACGACGCTGGACTGACCAATCATGAGTATGGGTTGATCTTGCTGTATAAAGAACTAGCCTAGAAACGTTTCTACAATTCAGACTGATCAAAGCTGCATGACTGTCAGCTACGCAAAGTATTTCAGTACCGGTTTTTGGTTCGGGCATCACAGACGATGGACTAGGATACACTCGAGCCGGTCGGTGGTCCAAGTAACCGTCTCTGAAATACCCCAAATGATAAGGAGCAATTTCAAAAAGGCTTTCCAGTCACGTGGATGGCCACCCCTGTTACTGCGAGGTATGTGCTTACTCACAGATGAGGGCGCCCAATTACTGATGTCATCCGGGAGAAACTGGCCCGGTGGTCGGTAATCCGATCCTTCCCGCTGCAATTTGGCAGCCCAAAACCATTTACAAGTGGCTGAGCGCATGTGTAGCCAGACAAAAGGGGAATGTGTCGTGACGTTGAGTGAGATTTACTGGGTCGGAGGCCTCAATGTGTGGGCGACCAAAGAAAAGCCGAGGAGTAGGGGGGAGGGGGGTGACTCATGAGCAGGTGCTGTCAGTCAAACACGGGGACTCAGCGGCCAAGAATCCGCTTCTCAGTCACTGTCAACCAATCATACTTGTCTTCCTGTCCCGCCGAAGCGCCTCAGTTGGGCCGACAGCCTTCAGGCGGGTCTGTTTTATGTCTCTACCGCCGCGATCCGGCATTGGGTCAATCTCTGACATCAAATGTCAAACTCTGGCCTGCGGGCCAAATTTGGTGTGATTATATTTGGCCCGCCAAGACAAATTGTGCATCGACTTTATGCGTCAATAATAAAATTACAAATTGTCTTCATTTTTAAGAGATGTTGCTAGCAATTTTTATTACCATTCATCTTTTTAAAAAAATGCGTTTTACTAGTCTCAAAACTAGTCAGTTTGTTTGATAGTCATAATGGCCCTTGGAAGGGAACTATGACCGCGACAAAAAAAGACTTTGACACCCCTGTCTCACATCCTTTTGTTTTGTCTAATCCCGCCCGTCAGTGTTCATTAGGCCTTTTCTCATGACTGTCCGTGTCCCGCCCAGCCTTCCCATCCCTCCGCTCTCCCCTTTCATGTGTCATCACTCGCATCTTCGTCATCACTCTCGGCCTCCCAGGATAGCCGCCGTGGCCGTGTTTATTGTCTTAGCGTCAATGTCAAAGCTGGCTCGGCCGGACTGCGCTTTTGTCGTCATCCCCTTTTCATTTCTCCCCAGTGATTGTCTGCGCGCCTGTTGCTCCCCGTCCGAACGGAGGCGGGGAATTTCCTTCTTATCGCTCACCAGGGGGGCCCATTCCTTGAATTCTTGGCACGATTCCCGGCGCTACCGGGGGTCCGGGCCAGATGCGAGGGCGTCGGTAAAACAACGCAGGCGCTGGTCGAGACCCGACCGACACCATTCCTACATCCAGCGGTGATCTTCTGTGATTGATGAGGAGAAAGTCAACGAGCAGTCGGGGAGAAAAGGGAGGGAGGGCCAGACATCACAAAAAAAAAAAACGACTGCGGCGACGGTGGTGTAATGCTAACGCGTGTGAACTCGGTGCCAAAAATAGAACATTCCAAACGGCTTTCATTTCAAAGACCTTGACTCAAAGAGTTATTGATAAAAGAAGACACGTCAGGCATTCAAATCACCCCCGGCAGAACCGTTTGTGGCAAATCGGTAACGGCGGGAGGTCAAAGTCCACATTAAACAGCGGGAACAAGCGGGATTAGAATGCCGACCGTGTCATTCCTCTTAGTCACGGCCCTCCTGGCGATAAAGGTGCTCGGCTAAACAAAGCTTCAGCGAATTGCCACCATCAACAAAGGTCGAGGAAATGAAAGCAGAGTTTGTGCTGTTGTTAGGCTGGACGATGCGAATCGCAGATGCTGCGATTAGCGGTTAGCAAGAATGCATGCAAACACATTACTTCCATATCTGACTGTGCCGGAGATAAGAATGTTTGTTCAGCAGCAAGGATGAATATAAAGTTCACAGCTTCTATAAACAATTACAGTAAGCCTTTTTCTTTGATACAGAAACAAACAATAAAAAACACACGTGAGAAGAAGCTTGTCGTCAATTCAAACTCAATTTGACGACACGGTCTTCAGATGCGCGCGGCCTCGCTGACGGCTTCCCCTCGCTTCCCAAACGTAAAGCCTGACAACACGCGGATATGAAATTTCCTTTCCCGTGTTTACTCTCAGCCGTGACGAAATTTACACACCCCGAAAGCTGACGCACAGGAAGCGACGCTGGCAGAATCAATACAGAAGTTTGCGTTATCTGCTATCACCGTCGCCGAGGCCTTGATTTACGGCGGCTCGTTCGTAATGAGCTTTAATTTAATGAACGGCCACTCAAGGGGGCGCCTGAAGTGCGTCAGCGCTGGCCAAAAAAACAGCCCAGGCATGTCACGTTAAAGACGGCATTGGGTTATAAATTGCCGGCGTGAACGTAAGCATATTTGTGTCGTCCTGACTTGTATACGTCTGAGGAGACCCCTCGTGACAGGGGTCACGTTGATAACGACATTGAGGGACGTAGTAACAACGCAACCGTCACTTCTTCCTTTTGTCTTCCTTTTTCTCACACACACACCCCGTGAGTGCAGCTTCCGTAGCAAAACATGGCAACCGGCCCATTGTGCGAGTGACGTACGCCGTGCCGGTAAATGGCGCTCAGCTCCGATATGGCGCACGTGGCGCAAAGTACACGTATGGAGTCATTCATTTCAGTGGGTGCGGGTGAGGAAGCGTCGCCGGGGGCAACGTCTCTGCGGACTTGGGTATGCGCCTGCAAAAGTTCATGACTCTTAGCTTAGCTCTTAGCTACATATCGTAGCCATCTGATAAAATGATCCACAGTTTGATAACATCTGCTAGCTTGTTCTGTTTTCATCGATTCCACGACTGTGTTGGAAGAGCACGTGGGAGAGAGAGTGAGAGAGAGATGAGGGGGAAGCACTTTAGAGAGAGGAAGAGTTGAGGGATGCAGCAGACAGACTGGACGCGCAGTGACAGGAAAGGAAAGAATGTTTAGGGCGACTGAGAATGGCGGCGGAGGAGGAATCGGGAGCTCCGACACAGGGCCCGGCTGCTCTCGGGCCGATTAAAAGCAGTCTGAGACACCAGGCGGAAGATGGAAAGAGTGTTTATTTTAGTAAAAAGTTCCCTTTTGCTCGGTCCCGCCCCCTTCAATCGACAAAACACCGCCACAGCATCTTTTTGTTTGGTCTCGTCGATGGGAAGTGACGCAACAACACGTTCCACTTTATTTAGCGCAAGCCGGGCTGCGTGTAGCAAAACAGTAATGACGACGGCGCTCTCGTAAAAAAAAAAAAAAGCCTGCATAAACCAGACAGGTGACTCAAGTCGTTAGGGCCAAAGCTTGAGCAAGTCCAAAGTCATCGGCTTCCAAGAAAGCTGAAGCCTGTTTCCTGCGAAGCCCAACCGGAGGCTACGATGGGACACACCAGCAGAAAAACAAAAAAAAAGGAAGCAGACTGGTAGGAATTGAGGAGCTGATGATTCATTGCAAAAATGAGACACGGGCAAAAATGACAAGAGAAAGTATTTTCACTGGAAAACAGAATATAACTTCCTGAATCACCAAGGTCAGACAAGGTGGAAATTTCAATTTGATAATTTTTTAATCGATCATTTTTAAATTTGAATCTACTTTTCGAAATCAATGACGTGTTGGAAATTACAACCAGATGAAGGTTTTGTTGGCTAATGTTGGCATTTTCGGTGCATCATAGCTGCCTCGATTGGCGATATCACACCGAATCATATCAGGGGAAAGTTCAGCATTTGGAAACCTGGTGATTCACTTTCGGACCGTCCTTGTAAAAACATAAGAATGAACTTTCTTTCTCATCACACAAAAAATGCCACTTTTGTGGACACTCTCATGAGTCCAGTTACACTTTTGACAGCATTTGGATATGAAATTCTCCAATGTGGCTATATTTAGAAGACCCCCTGTGGCGTTTGAAGACCAAAGTGTCCTTCAAAGTGTGAATGGATGCGAGTGGTGAACGTGTGAGTCACTCATCTTAGCAACTGTTTCTTGAGTGGCGTCGCTACACATTACGTCTGTCTGGGACGGAGGGGGGGGGGGGTGTACAAAAGCGAGAGTGGCATGGTTAGGTGACTCGAGAAGGACGACCCTTATCACTGACAACGACAAAAGGCCGCAGACGTCACTTTGCTGCCCTTTGAACGCACACCATATTCACCCCCCCCCCCTTTTTTTACTAACTATTAACACACTCACTTTCTCTCTGACGTAGGTAAAAGGGGGTATGAAGGGGTAGCGAGTTGGGCTTGGGTTACCATGGCGATTCCCTCGGACAGGATGCCCCGTCGGAATCACTCACGTGGGAGCGAGCCGGAGAGAATGAATGAGAGCTCGAATGACGGCGGAGGAAGGAAGGGGGGGGGCCAGAACAAGGTCGCGGGGAAACTTAAAAGTGTCCTGTTATGGGAGAGTAAATATTAACATTAAAAGGTTGGATGCTTTGGTTTCGCCTTTGAACGTAATCGCTGGGTTTGTTTACTCAAGTCCCTGCTGGAATTCCCTGAGGAAATGAGCGTGCTACATTAAAAAAAAAAAAAAAAAGAAAAGAAAATAATGAATTTATTACCACTTCTTCCGATGGCCGTTGCGTCACGGCCAACGTTTCCCCTGTTTACAAATGACGCTCTGGGGGATTCGGACCTGACCCTAAAAACCACACAAGTCGCTTTATCATCCACCTGGACGTGGAAATACTCAGAGCCATATAAAAAAAAAAAAAGGATGGGGAAAACCAGCCATATCGCAATGGACACACAGTCACAGCATGATGTTGTTGCCGGAGGTGGCAACACTGTTGAAGAGTAACTCGCCATAAAATGTCATCACAATGTTTGGCCAGTGATGTGGTTGACGGCAAATGTAAAGGAAGAAGACGGGGACTTGGAAAAATGCTTACGTGACAACGAAAAGTAGAGCAACCAATTATCCGCTAGCTTCATGTTAAATGCCAAAGACAGGCTAACAAAAAGAAACACAAGTAGACAATATAACATTAATGACACCAAAAAATGACAGTAATTGAGGGAAACACTTCTCTGATATGATAACTAGCATGATCAACATTTTTGTGCCACCCTCCTTGCACTAAAGTAACAAGTGAACAACAACATTAGCAAGATGGCCATGACGGTACAAACAGAGTATCTACAATATATTTGATGCTAGTATGTGGGTGGTTCTCAGAAAGTGTGGTCCGAAATAAACTTGTTCAAAAGCAGGTCAAAATGAATTCTAAGCTGTAAATCAAAGCTTCCTGGAGTGCGCACAGACTAAATAAAGATAGTTCACACTCATCCAATTATTGAATGTCATGGCCCACGCCATTATGTACCTGTGCATCAAGCACATAAGTAAAAAAATATGAAACATGTTTACATTTGAGGAGCTCACTGATTGACTTTACATGATGAAATGGTAAACAATGCAAAAAAATGCTTTCATCCCTAATGACCCCCCCCCCTAATTTGTCACACTAAAGTAAGTTGCGAACAACAACACGAGCATGTTTGCCCAGTAGGAGAATACGGCCATAATCACTCTGAATACGTTTAAATTGGCGTATTAAAGAGACTTTGGCAAACAGCGTCATGAATCGGGCAACTGTGCGGGCGCAAACCGCCAAAGGTGAGCGAAGAGTGGCGGGCATTGAAATGATGCGAAGCCTGCGTAATAATGTGTGAACGCACGGCCCGGCGGCGCACAGGAAGCCCAGTGTTGCGCGGCTGAGAGAAGCTTGTGTGAGTAAAGTTTGTCTGGCGGCGAGGCCGTGTCACAGGTTCCCCTTCCTCCCTGATGCCTTTGAGGTCGCTAAGTGTCTCACTCTGTTTCTCTTCCCGTGGCGCTTTAACGCACATCGGTGATGTCATGGGTAGCGCGTGAAGGCCACACACACGTAGATGCACAAACACGCACAAACGCTGATGCCCGGCGCGCTGCACAGGCACCGCATTTATACGGCCACATGCCCATAATTACAGTCCGCACGCCCATTTACACAAAGCCTGGAGTCCCCCTTTTTCAGCAGGCGTGCGCCAGTGTGCTGTTGGAAACACTGCCAAATATATCCAATGAGGTTTTGAAATGGTGAAAAATTGAGGGCGTGTCCGCTTGACACGGCGAGGCCGCACCCCACTTGGCTGTCAAGTGCCAATCAAAAGTGACCCATTTAACCTCCAACATATTTGAGTCGTGGCAACAAATGTTTGGCTGTCACTTTTTTGCAACGTGCACACACACACTTATGGACAACGATGAGGCGCTCTAAAGCGGCCACTTTAGCAGGCGAGGCGGCATCCAAATAAAACTGTTAAAAATGATTGCGTAAAATCATTAACGTGATCAGTGACTAACATAAGTGGATATCATTAGATCAAATTTGTTGGTGACCTTTGACCTAGAATCACATGTGGCTATAATGTCTTACTACACATGCTGTGGCTGTGGGCCATACAGCACAATTTCATAATAAAAGTGTTTGAAAAGTCTTGTATTGTCTAAAAGCCTTTAATTATCGCAACCATAAAGTCTTACGGGCATCTGTGCGTGTGTGTGTTGTTGATCCTGCGAACCACCCAGGAGACCCCCATCATGAGCGCAAAACAGGGAGAGTGACTAACTTCACTCTTTCTTTTCTTCTCCACCCCAGCTGTGTCTTCAAACGGCCTTTTGATGTGGCAAATGAGAAATAAGGACCCCGTGTGTCAATATCATCTCCCCTGGCTTTTCTTCCAGGTCGCCCACCTGAGAAATGAGCTCGCCAGTCTTTCGCTTGGTGACCGTGATTGCCGCGGTGGGCATTCCGCTCCCGCACAAAAATGTCCCGCTTGCCAAATAATACCTGACCGCATCACGAGTTTATGTTTCCTTCTTCCTTCTTAGTTTTCTCTCAGTTTCTTTCCTTGTGGGTGCTTTAACTTGAAAGTAGTGTATACACACTGATGCATGATCCCTCTGGCATGACTGGAAAGTCATTTTTGCCCTTTTGCAACAGTGGGTCACGCTTTACTGCACCTGACGGAATCTTTCCAGTCAGTCCTACTCAGCTCAATATGCACTGTGCATGTGTGGCGTGTTTGAGGGGGGAAATGCATGAAACAGAACACGAGTAAAAAAAAACAACAACTCATCCCTCCATTTTTGGTGTTATTACCAGTGCTGGTGAGATTCACGAAATTAAAATCTATCGGTCGTAACGTTTACATTAAGGAACATTTCTCAGTGTTGCGTGTAAAGTTAAATAACATTGCAAATCTACTACACTGATAAATTTGAAGCCACTATGACAAAAAGTTTGAACATTTAATTCAGAAAAATCCATCATGTACCACAGGAGGGCGCCTCAGCGCACTTTGATAGTTATTGAATTTTATATATATATATATATATATATATATATATATATATATATATATATATATATATATATATATATATACAGTAAAACTGACTTAAAAGTGCGGGATATTTAGTTTTTAGAGTAATCGCTTAATTTTTTGAAAACATTTGTGTTAAGAGTGATCCTCAGAAAGTTTTCCCCTCGAGTGGGGGAGGGGCCACAATCAATTAATTAGCCACCAGTGCACTTTTTCTGTTTGCTTTGCTCATCTAAACATTTCCATTCATCCTTGGAACGATAGTGTGAGGAATCTTGTTTGTGCCTCAGCGAGTCGTGTGTGTTCGTTATATATGTATGTTGTCATGCTGTCTGTCCTTCGTGACCTCGCTGAGTGGGCACCCCACCCACAATATACAAGCGTGCGCTCATGCCCCTGAAAAAAAATGCATGGATGTGCATGTGTTCTCACTGTTTCTATGCAACGAGTCTCGGAGGCCCCTTCTGGTCCGGTCCTGGACAACACTTCTCTCTCCTATCCGTCGCTCACTCCTCACTCTTTCCTTCACCCTGGGGAGGGAGGAAGGGAGGGAGAAAGAAAAAATGGGAGGTGGATAGTATGTGTGTGTGCGTGTGTGTGTGTGTGTGTGTGTGTGTGTGTGTGTGTGTGTGTGTGTGTGTGTGTGGTGGGTGGCGGGGCAGTGGAAATAACAGGCTGATGTCTCAAGAGGGGCAGAAAAAGAGCCAGGGGTGAGAAAAAGAGGGAGAGAAAGGTGTTCTCTCCCTTCATATAAATAACATCATTTGGGGGTGAAATAAAATGACCTCCAGGCATGTGCGAGTTATGAAAGGCACGCGAGTGATGAGCTGGGCTGATAACACGTAAAGACAATGGGCAAAGGAGGAAGCGATTTGGATTGGGAGATAGCCAGATATGAAGAGATGGGGACATGATTGGCACGCTGATGCGGCCGCAGGAAGTAGCGCAAGATAGGAGCTGGCAGGGATGGGAGGGGAGAAAGTGATAGAGGAAAGAAAACAAGAAAGAAAAAAAAACACAACGGAATCTTTAAAAAAAAAAGAGTTTCGCAAAGAGAGAGAGCGCGAGAGAGAGGGAGGAGAGTAGAGGGGCAAAAGGGAGGGGAGAGAAAAAGAGAGAGAGTGCGTGTGTCTGTGTGTGTGTGTTTTTATGAATGAAGTGAGTCACTGGCGATGTGTCATAGGCCCGACGTCTTTATAAAGGAAGTTTTAAACAAGCCTAAACACTTCACTTGCGCGCAAAAATTGGACTTACCACACATCGCATCCTTCTCTCTCTGCATTTCTCTCTTTTTCTCTACTCTGCCCAAGTGCCTCTCTACCTTCCAAAAACATCTCAAACTTTGCTCCAAACTTAGAAAAAAACAAAAAGTTGGACGAGAATTTTTTTATTATCCCCCATAATTCACCTTGTCTCTAGCGCGCTCCATCAGAGGTGTGAGGACGCACTTTGCTCCTCATTTGGACTGAAAAGGCGCCAAAGGAGAAGCCGGAGCACGTGACACGTCTTGCCGGAGCGCCCGTTGATTTATTGTTCTTTTTTTGGTTTTTTTTTGTCATTTATTTATTTGTCTACCTGCTGTTTCCATTCTTTTGGATTCGAACCAATATGAAATGTAAGTGAAAGTGTGAATGGGTAGATGTGAATTTAAAAATAAATCTAGTGTAGTTAGGTTGGAATTTGAACAATAATGCATGAAAGTCAAAAGTGTGGGCACAGTGTCCAAAAATTTGGATGTACAGAATTTCAGCGCATGTTTTAAAAGTCCTGTTTTACTGTCCTGAACTGATTCTTCTTTGGAGGACGCGTGTGTTATTTTGTCTTGCGGTTCACCTGTAATTATCAAGCCTCCAGTGTGGCTTCAGCACCACTGTGGTGCCCTCCTTTTTGAAATGCTTGTATTTGAACTTGAAAGGCAAAAAGAATGAATGAGCTTACTGTTTGCCGCGCCTGACTTGGCCCCCGGTCTATATAATTTATAGCGGCAACACACGCGCCTATCCAGTTGCAGGTGTGACAATCAGCTGCATTCATTGCGCGGCTTTATCCAGGCCAGGAGTGATGCTGATGTTAATGATTTGCCTGTGAAAACATGAATCTGTCACCGAGGCTCAACGCAGGGGCACCCCGTGCCAAGTCTGGAGCTATTGTTTATATTATGGTGCAATATCTTCCCCTGGAGTTGACAGCAGCGGCCCTGAGGTCATGATCACTAGTGCGAGATGACAGCAACCTCTCGGCTAATTGCTTCCGTTTTCTTGCCCTTCTTTGCAGTGCTGCTCGATTCGTCGTCGTCTCTGCTCTTCTCGCTGCTATTGGCCCAGCTGCCCGTCTTCACGTCCGCCTCCCCGGTGCCTCAGCGGCGGCCCAGTGAGATGGACAAGCTGTCCAACCAGACCAAAAATCTCATGAAGCTCACGCAAGAACTGCTGGTGAGTGCATGGAGGGGGGGGTCAAACTCAAGGCCAGTGGGCATGATACGGTCCCATTAGCTGCTTGCAAAGCTTTGAAAAGTGCTAATTATGGGGCAATCATTACCAAGGAGAGCAACAGCTAGCGACACGTCTAATCCGTAAACAAACACGGTGTAGCTGTAAAACAACATACAAAGAATCATTTCCCATTGAAATGAATGGAAATGCAATCAATTTGTTCCCGCCCCCCAAAATGGGTGTCTTTTCTCAAATAAAATTTGCGCTACAGATAACATGCCAAAACAGAAAACACGACTGTACTCAATGTAATTTTTTTGCACTTTGTCACATAGCTCTAATTTTTGCTCGTATCTCGAGACAAAAAAAAGAAGCTGAGCGACGTCATGTGTTGATAAATCGTTTTTGGTCTTGTGCTTGTGACAGCGCTTGCTAACTATTGCACCAGAGCTTAATTAGCTAATAGCATTAATTAAAGCGCTAATGTTATCTACAGGTTTACCCTGCGGCCTTTTTGCGTGCGTTTGTGAGCTCAGTCATTACGTAGGACTCTGGTCAGACTTAAGCTGCTTTACCCTACTGGCCAGAGTCCGCGTGCAGGCTTAGACCAGAGCAGAGATTTGACTGAGTGATCTCACTTGCGTTTTTTTTTCATCCAAACGGGCCCACGGAAAGCTGACTCAGCAACCTTATGTCACCCAACTCACGACAAGGGCATAAAGAAAAATAACAGGACAAGAAGAGTCAAGCTAGTGGTTTAAAAAAAAAATCATGCCAAGACATTTCTCGCCTCCAGCTCAAGCGAACATACCAATCATGAAACAACAACAAACAATACTGTACGAAATGTTTGCATGAAATCATGTTTGGGTTCTGCGGCAAGACTCTTAAAGTGTGATTGGCGAGGCGGAAGCTTGAATTTTTCCTACCGCTAAATCGTATTGTACAAACACGTCTGGCTGGAAAATCAGATGTCGAGAATGTAGCCAAGACTTGTCTCCAGCTGGCGTTTTATAACAGGTGAAAATACATGCGGATCATATCTGGGCATCTTTGGTTTCGCACGGCTGAGCCACATTCTATTTTTGCATTATGCAAACCTTAAAACTCTTTGTGTTGGGGAGATAAAGCCAAAAATAGCCTCATACTCTCTCTAGTCTTGATCGGTTGGTGTGCAGAAGAAGTGTGTGTTGTGCGTGTGTGTGTTTGAGGCTATCACCGTCGCCATCGTCTAACCTGTGGTTCAGCTCCCAAAAACACACACGCACACATCAAGAAGCATTGGGGACAGTATTTGACAGTGTTCAGTAACATGGAAGATGTCTTTTTTTCTTATTGTGTGGAATTTTTGCTAAAAAGAGGACGTCGTTCGGAAAGATAAATAGAATAGGAATCCGTGGAAAGTCCCAGCTTGAGCGGCAATGAAAGTGATGCTTTTAAAAGAGGAGCTAGAGCGTATACGTTTATATAAGTTCCTTGCGACAAAAACACGTAAACGTGGCCAAGTGTGTCCGTCCGGGGGCAAAGATACACGGGCGCATTTTTGCGGTCCGACGCTGCGTATTGAGGTTTTCTGTAAATAGTCACGGTTGTGTAGGTGTGGTGTAGAGTTGTTTGACTTTTGGTCGCCACAGCAAAGTGACTTGATAAAAATCGAGCAAGATTTATCACATTGCTGTATTTGCATTCAGGAAGACGGAGGGAGGCTGGACGCTAAGTTTTGTCGGGTGAGGTCATGAGCCGCAATGGAGGGAGCAAGAAAAGGGAGGATAAGCGGGCGAATTAAAAGATGGAGCGAAAAACCACGAGAGATGAAGAGATCAGGCAGCCAGAGTGGTGCGTGCGTGTGTGCGTGTGTGTACCTGGCATGAACGATGGATGGACAAAAGCTGCAGAGACAAAACAGAAGACAACAAAATAAGCTCGTCTTTAGCGACACAATGCGGCGCATTCATGCCGAAAAGACATCAACACAAACAACAACAAAACCACTGCCAAACGACTTAACGAAACATCAGGCCCAGACAACATGTTTGCACAAAACATCTCTGAACGCTAATCATCTTAATGTTGTTGTGTTCCGTTCCGCGGAATGACGCATGCTGCATCGCTCATTTATGTTCATTAGCAGGCGTAATGGCTCTCGCTAAGCTTTCTACTACCGTGTCACAATGACTTACAAGTTTACCAAAGAAAACATTCGCAATTAGCCACAGCTGACGCCCCGAACAGACTCCGGCTAATGATGTCAACAGGCCACGCCCCCTCAAGCCTCAACGTACAAATACTACACTTATTTCCCTTCCGAAACCCACTTTCAAAAAAGATGAGCGGCAGTTAGGGAAAATGTTATTGCTATGCGAGTAAAAAAAATGGCAGTCCCGCTATTTTGCTGTTTTTGATGTTGTTAACACTTGGTTCGATGGGGTGTAATTCAACTGCAGACCACTAGATGGCAGCACACTTATTTAGCAAAACAAAACAGGAAGTACTGTATTTCAGCACCGCCTATATAAATTATTGAATGTAACATGCTGCAATACTTCTTTTTAAGGCTAGTTTGGGTTCATTTTACATTTTGGGCCATGTTTATTGGTTTATATTTTTAGTTGATAAGTGACGTTTGCTAGTTTGGAAAAAAACATGCCTTGTTACAGTACATTGTTACGCTGTTTGTAAAACGTTTTTATAATGGTTACCTATCGCTTTTACTCTTTTTTACTATAGTAACTGTATTTAAAAGTGTAATTGGAGACTTCAAAAGAAAGAAGTGCTTTAAAAACATGCCTACAGAGTAGGGTATGACTGTGTCGCGGATTTCACTTAATGCAGGGGTGGTCTGTTACGTAACGCTTGATTACTATCAAATTACCACTGCTCCATTCACCTGCATGCATACTGTTTACCCCCCTCTGGCGGCCCGGATGGGAACTACAGCAGCGTGAGAGCAGACGTTGGCTGACAACACAAGCTGTAGCTGGGCAGTGGGCAGTACTGCGTCATTGCATCTTTTTATAGTGACCCTGGAGTTTCCCTTCAGCTGTGTGCTGTCGCTGCTTGCTGCCTTCTTGGTCACGACGTGCGTTGTTGAGTGCACAAAACATCCTGTGGGTTCAGGTCACTTATTCGCATTGTTGACACGTGGGGAAATGTACTTCAGTCGAGATATAAAAAAACTGTACGGTAAAAGTTGAAGTGCTTCTTCAACTGCTTAAGACCCCATAACGTGAATTCAAAGACTTGTGTCTAAATAGGACTGAGATGACGTAGTACTGGATGTTGTGATACTTTCAGTATTTCAGTTTTCCTTATTTTTTTGCCCGTTAGCTTACAAGCTAGCTGGTGGTTAGCGCCGCTCATCCCCACCCAGTGGGTTATATTCCTGCCACTGAAGGCTTTAAAGAGGAAGTGACATAACAAATTCTTTACAGCAATATTTTCTATGTGCCCCCACTCGCCTAAATACCGTACAGATGAATATTGTGTTTGGAGAATATAAATTAAGCAGCTAAATTAACTTGTTTTTATCCATCTCAGGGAGTGGCCATTTTGCCATTTGCAGCCGACTGAAAATGACGTCACAGTGCCTAAGGGCTTTTTTCTGGGTTAGGTCATGTGACATTCACGAGCGGGTATATATTCACGGTCTAATTAAGCATTTAGGGATGCGTCATACGGGAAAGATGCTAAACAAAGTAGTTATCCATTTTGCAGGTCATAGGGAAGGTATTTGATTGACAATGGAGTGCTGGGTGATGTCAGGACATTCAGTCGCCACAGGATTTGAGAGCGGCGGCAACGGCTTGATTTTTTTTCTTTTGAAGACAGATTTTATAAACTTGGATTGTTTTCAATCATTTAAATTTGGCGGGGTTGTTAACAGCATCTTTTTCTGCGGTGTGAAATTGAAGGTCAGAGTAAACAAAAGTACAATATCTGTTTTGATAACTTGACACAAGGGGGGGGGGGGTCTCTGTTTTAATAACTAGCAACCCCCCAAAATGCTGAATTAGCCAATGATAACTTTTTTTTAACACCAACCTATTTTGTCAACGTAAGGAGTAAAAAATATGTATCTGTTCTCAAATGAGTCAAGTTATGTAGAAATACCTGAAAAATCTACTCGAGTACAGTAACCAAGTACTTGTTATTTCCCACCACTGACATTTGGGGAGGTTGAGTTCGAGTGAACTCGCAGCGACCCCGCTCGACCGCACGTCCCTCGGCGAGCGCTACTGTCTGAAAGCGCAGGAAACAAAGCGTCTGCCGGCTAACGCTGTCACAGCGCTAATACTTTCCTCATGCTGCCGTGACTTGTCTGAGGGATGAGCGAGCGCGAGTGTGCTGATGCAAGATAGTGACGAGCGGCTGTGTGTTGTTTTCTCCTTCAGAGAGAGCATGCCTTCGACTCTGACGTGGAGCCCCACAGGTTCAGGTCCCTGCCAGAAATGAGCAACAGATCGGCCAATGATCTCAACAACCTTGAGGTAATGCCCCCGATAATGTGTTTCTTCTGTGTGTGCGTGTTTCTGGGAGAGGAGCTGGCCTGTTTTCTTCGTCTTCCTCGCGCAGTTACAGCACATCTTGCCACACCCATGCTCAGTCTCTCAACTTTTTTTTTTCCTTCTCCCTCAGCTGAAGCCCACACTCTCTCAGCTGCACGCTGACCTGAAGCTGTATGAGCACCACTTTGAGTGGCTCAACAGGGTGTCCAAGAAGCACCACCACCCGGCGCTGCCCAAGCTGGTGGAGGTGATCAAAGAGATGAAGTCGCTCATCAATCTTCTGCACCGTCAGGTGAGGAACTGAGCTTCGACTCTACTTTGAGTGTGTTGAAGCAGTTAAAAGCCATGCATCCATTTTTTTTTTTCATAACGTGGGTGGGCGTAATGAGCCTATCCCAGCTGACTTATGGCCCTTTTCCGCTGCAAGGTCCCTCGGCTTGCTCTAGTTTTGAAACTTTTCCATTCCACAGAAGTCATCTCGAGAGAATAAACCCTGTCGCAACTAGCAGAAAGCTGCAAGTTGCAGAAAGCTGCACCGCCCCGCCCCCCAAATGTTTCGTTTTGCCCATGGATGCCCCCCCCCACACAAAAAAATGGCTCCAAAGCTTTTCATTTGTGCTAATCTAGTGCTTTGGTGCCAGTTGAGAATCTCCTGTACATGGTAGAACAAGCAACCCCCATTAGTTGCACTTCAGAATTTGACCATTTTTAATTTGATTGAACTCGCCTCTAAACCCTGCCTCATATAAAATTAGTGCTTTGGTGGCATCTTTGGAGTTTTTCTGTGAACACAGGGAAATAGGTGAGTCCAGCCGCGAGTAAGAATCTGGTTCGAAATCAACATAAGGTGCCACAAGACGGCGGCATAGCACTGCCGATAGCCAAAATGTAACACATTTCTGGAAGGTTGAGTAAACTAATCTATGGTTCATCTTTGCCAACAGATGCAGAAGGTGGACGCGCCGAAGCTGACCCCCGCCACCCCCTCCCTTCCACCGCACCTCCCTTACCAGTTTGACGTGCTCCAGTCCAGCCAGGAGCTCCTCCACCACTTCAAACTTTTCTGCGATTGGGCATACAGAGCTTTCATAAGCCTCAAGCCAAAGATCTCAAAAACACAGCTCAATGAGAATTCATCCAAGTGAGAACGGGGGAACGGGTTATTGTCGGTGTGCAATGTTGTCAACAGCATCCCAAAAGGCCGCGATACCAACTAACGAACGGCATGTGCGGAGAATCCGATTTCTTTCCACCAGAGCCAAACGGGATGCGCTATAATGCCACGACAATAACAATCCCCCAGCGTAACTATGGTGATCATTATTTCCTGCTTTTTCCTAGTTTATGACCATGTTATTTATGTATTTATTTATTTATTGACTGTTAGTCATTTATTTAATGTTATTTATTTGAAGTTGTTGCGCGTCACCTGGCATCTTCATTTCTTTATTGACGTGCATTTATTTGACCACATACTTTGTGTCTCACTGATCTCCGTAGCACTTCCTGAACGTCTGATAATTGTTTCTCTTTCTAATTATTTGGTATTTGTGCATTTATTCATTTGACTTTATTCCAGTAAATGTGGCATAAATCTGTGATTGTCACATTTTTGTCCACACAGTAGTGCCCTTAAAATAATAGTTTAAAAAATCCTATGTGCCAGTTCCGTCACGTCAAAGCCAGATTGGAGGTCGAAGACAAGTGAATGCTTTTTAGTGCCAGAGTCAAAGTATCTATTTTTGTAACGCCTGTTTCTCACACTTTGCATGAGGAAACATCTCTAATGTGGTAAGGTTGTTTGAGTGGGCCCTGTTGTTAAGCACTGATGGACCTGATTAGATTCTTTGCACAAACTTGTCGGATTAGCTTCTTGGATGACTGAGGGGGCTAATTTTGAAACAATGTTTTGGGATTTAAAAGATTTTTTTTTCAAGTTAAACTCTAAAAGTCTTAAAATACTATGTATTGTGACACTCTTAAAGGTGTACATAATTGTACATGAATGTAAATTGTTGTACAGTGCTATCTGTGTTATGATGTTTTCTACAATATAATTTAGATTACCAATTTTCTCACTATCATTTTTCGTTCCTTCCTTTTATAGTATTTGTTACAGTATTGGCTATTTATTTAAGTAATTTGGTGGAATTATTTATTTTTGTGCTGCAAAGGAGCAAGTCTCCTCTCCTTTTTTTTTTTTATACTTTTATACAGTTTGTATTCTAGTACACTTAAATTACGATATGTTAAATTATTGTAACATCGAGATGCCTCTTCCAGACACTGATTGGCCTCAATGTGAAATATGTGCCTTGGTGAAATAAAAACTACAGAATGTGCAAATGGGATGGATATATTATTATTATTATTATTATTTCATGGCGCAAATGACTCGGGCTATGTTCAGGATGACTCCAGATCAAAAAAACACATCTATTTTTTTCAAACTCAACCAGCTTTGAATGGCACGCCCTGTAAAAGTTGGAAAACTATTTTCCTTTGACCGATAAATATAAAATTCTCTAGACCAGTGGTTCTTAACCTTTTTCCTTGTTCGCACCCCATTCAATTCACCAACCAGTTCTCGCACCCCCTTCCAGAACTGATGAAAAGCAATATTGATATCATAATGTGTAAGTAACAAAACCATCATGTATTTAATTATTTATTTACATAAATGACAACAAAATAATGCATTGCAGGATTAAGAAAATCAAGATTACTTTCATACTAGGAAAAAAGAACAAAAAAACCATTGTGCTTGTACTATACATGGTGTGAATTATTATGGCTGAGCGCCAAACTCAGTGACTTTGTTGCTGTTGCTTTCCATTTATGATGGCATCAAATCTTGGTGTCTTGGTGCTGAGTGCCACTCGCACGTCATGTTGAGGATCCAGCTCTTGGTTTTGATGTGAAGCAGACAGGAAAATCCAGTCTCGCAGAGGTAAGTAATCGCGAAAGGCACGAGCACAGTCAGAGCCTTCTTTGCCAGTGCGGTTTCCAACTGAGAAGCCCAGAAGTGCTCCAAGTAACCATTGGCAAACTCCATTTGGATTCCACGATTGTTTCTCAGTTCGATGAGATCTTCCTTGATGTTGCTATCATCATCAACATCTTCCATATTCTGCTTAAAAGGGTGCCGGATCCAGTCGTCACAGGGTCATCAAATGAGGTGCACAGTATCTGCAGTATCTGTAAATTTCCCCCAGGGTATCCTCGCACCCCCAAGGAAGCATTCTCGCACCCCCGGTTAAGAACCACCGCTCTAGACCGTGACTGGAACGTGTGAATTATTTCAAACACGGCTCACGAATGAGCACTACATTTCCCAGAGGACTTTGCGCCAAAGCCAAACGATTCAGACTCGACGTTTTAGTGACAGAAGAAAATATGAACTTTTATTTCATTGTTTGCAAATTATGTCAATAATTTTGCTGCCTGTATTAAAACTAGGAAAATACATGGGAGGAAAAAAATTGAGCACAAAAGCGCTCTTGTAGGAAGTAGCAAGCCAATTGGAAAAGCTCGTCATTTGTCTCAAACGGCCAATCGCTGAGGTTGTTCTTGGAGGGCGGCTTCGGGTGGAGAACGTTAGTCTGTGCTGTTTATTGTTAAGGTTGTGTGGATTAGCACTGCGGTATGCATCTCATTCTCATTTTATCAATAATATGGCTTACGAGGGACAAGATATGCGACGAGTTTTGCCCTATTCATGCATGTAAATATCGAACATTATATAGACGTGGCTCTGCTTAGACAAGAGTCAAATGCGGGCCAGTAAGTAACGTTGACTGTTTTGTTGACACTGTAAAGACAAAAAAACTGTGAGTTTTGTGTTTATGTTTTGCTATCAGATCTCACTTTAGGGTCACGCGAGGACATTTTGTGTGATGCTAATTGGTGTTTGTGGCTAGCAAGCAATAATATGCTGGGAAATAACAGCGAGCAAATATAATGGAGAGTTAAAGCTCGCAAGGGAGAAATGAGGCGGAAAAGGTGGGACTAGGGGACATTCTTGTTTTACCACGTGTGAAGAGTTGACACTGGATTCTTATTTTTTTTCCCACGTTAGCTTTGTGTGGAGTTGGACTGGCAGCTGCTGCTTCCGGTGGTGGGACGGGATTCCAACACTACAGCAACAACAAATAAGGATGGAGTGGATGATGTGGAAGACTATGCTCCAAAACTGATTTGCATCCAAGGAACACCCTCACCTGTTATGGCGAACTCTGTGGCCACTCTGGTGGTCCAAGCAGAACTCTTGGCTCCACAATCCTCCGCCTCCCTCTCTCCTTTCCCCTCCCTCCTCGGCTCAGGCGAGGAGGGTGAGGATGACCGGGAGAGAGATGACCTGGTGGAGGGCAACAAGGGCATGGTGGGAAGCGTGGAGGTGGTTCTGGACATGGAGGCCTCGTCGGTGTCGGCCCAGCAGGCCGAGCAGTCCGAACAGTCCGAGCAGTCTGAGCATCCCTTCCAGTGTCTGGATTGCGGCAAGAGCTTCAGGTGGTCGTCCCGGCTCACGCACCACCAGCGGAGCCACAACAATGAGAGACCTTACCGCTGCAACCTTTGTCCCAAGGCCTTTAAGGGCTCCTCCGCGTTGCTCTATCATCAAAGGTACTCACATACTTGGCCTTATATATTTTTAGTTTGGTCAGCACTCCTTTTTAGGCCTTCACCTCACGCCAAAAGTTAGGCCAAGAGGCTTCGGCCCACTCATGACCTTTATGGGAACAAGTCCAATTGAAAATGGATCCATGAGTGGTTTATCGCACTGCCAACTGATTGCCTTTGGTTGCACTCTAGTACAGCTCTCAGGACACATACTGTATTACACAAGGACATGAAAGTAGCACAATGCATCAGTGCAAACAAAGTATGGGGAGGTGTGTGTCATGTTTTTTTTTCCCCGTTTGTTCAGGTCTCACTCGGGAGAGAAGCCTTACAAATGTCAAGATTGTGGCAAAGCCTTCAAGCGCTCCTCTCTTCTCCAGGTGACGACCTTTACGTTAATGTTTGTTATGATGCTGGTGCTCGGAGACCAATTTTGAATGTTTCGCAAATATACGTGAAATTGTTTGGGGTCAAAAAATATCTAACGTGGCACAATTTGCTCTCCACCTGCAGGTGCATCAGAGTGTCCACACAGGAGTGAGAACATTCTTGTGTCCGTATTGCCCCCTGACTTTTAAATGGAGTTCCCATTACCAGTACCACCTGCGCCAGCACACCGGCGAGTGCCCGTACCCGTGCGACACGTGCCCCAAGGCCTTCAAGAACTCCAGCAGTCTACGGCGACACAAGAACGTCCACCTGGGTCTCAAACCTTACACCTGCAACGTGTGCAACAAATCCTTCACTCAGTCCACCAACCTGAGGCAGCACATGAGAATCCACACGGGCGAGAGGCCCTACGTGTGCGGCGAGTGCGGACGCAGCTTCACGCACTCGTCCAACCTGGCGCTGCACAAGAACTCGCACTCTGGCCCGGCTGCGGGCGGCAAGGAAGGCAAGGGCGGGGAGAGCGGAGGGCGGGGCCGCGACATGGTGGAGGTGGTGGTGGTCAGCTCGGAGGAAGAAGCCACATCCATGTTGACGGCTATGGTGGGCTACGTCAACCAGGAAGGGGGCGATGGAGTCGGGGTGGGGATGGAGGAAGTCTTCCTGTCCACTTCCACATCTGCCCAGGATGCAAACCTGCTCCCCGAGCTCGGCTCGGTTCCGTCAGGGGAGAACGCGGCTGCATCCCGGGCCATCGGGACGGAGGTCCACCTGAGCACGGACACGGGCGCCAGCCTGCTGCTCTACACCTGCGGCAGCTGCAGTCACACTTTTGCTACACGGACCGACTTGGAGGAGCACCAGTCCATTCACGTGGCTTCGGGGGAACGTGGCTCCGGTGGGGAAGCGGCACCGGCGGAGGTAGGGGACGGATTGGTCGGGACCGGCCACCTGCTTGCTGACTTTGAGGAGGTGGTTGAAACGACCGCAGCGGCTGAAGGTGCGCACACAGCAGAGGTACTCCTTGGACTTGCTGACCCAGCTGATGAAAGTAATTCAGTAAGTGATGGAAACCGAGCCAAAACCGTCATCAACCTGAAAATGTCCGAATTTTTACCGAATGTCTTTCTGTGGTTACTCCTTTTAGAGTGTGGGCGCCACCCAGGCCCAGTTTGACCTTCTGCAGAGCTTCGACAAGGTGATTCAGAGCTCCAAGAGTGTTGAGCCAGAAGCTCCAACCGCATGGGCAGGGCTGTCGTGTGGCTACTGCAATAAATCTTTCAAGACCAGTGGAGGCCTCAATCGACACGTGTCACTGGTGAGGATGTTCCTGAGAACGCGTCTGCTACTAACGACGCTCTGCAAGACGTTGTTTATTGACTACCTGCAGCCGTTTAATTCCCTTGAAATAACCCGCTTGCGTTGCCCATCCAGATCCACTCCCTCTCGTCCCAGTCCCGCTCCCAGTTCAGCTGCTCGGCCTGCGACCGCTCCTTCCCTCTGCTGTCCTCGCTTCTCACGCACCAGCACTCCCACACCCCCGAGCAACGTCTCCTGGCCGAGGCCGAAGCGGAGATCGTGTGCCCGCCTTCCCTTTCCTTGTCTCTTCCGCTGCCCTCCTCTCCTGACAAGCAGCAGGAGGGAACGAGGGACATTCAAGCTGACGTCACAGCCGTCAGCAAGGAGCAGGAGGAACTGCCCGCCAAACTAGCGAAAAACTCCAAAAAGGCCAGCGGGTGCAAGAACACTAGCGCGGGAGGTAATACAAATAGAATTACACACAGACGATCCAATTGAGTCAAAAATTACATCCTAGGATGAAAAGACCATACTTAGTCTTGAGTATATTGTGTCATAATATTGGTCAAGCTAACCCTGAAACATGTCCATCAAAAAATAGCAGCAACTCCAAATTGACATTCCAACTCGAACGAGTCAATGCATTCCAGCATGGGTGGAAATTCCCACCTCGCTTTCTTTCCTTTGGTACAGAGCGGCCGTATCGCTGCTCAGAGTGCGGGAAAGCCTTCAAAGGTTCGTCGGGGCTCAAGTACCACATGAGGGATCACACCGGGGAGAGACCCTACCGCTGCACAGAGTGTGGGAAGAGTTTCAAGAGGTCCTCGCTGCTCTCCATCCACCAACGGGTGAGCAAACACAAAAATATTTGGCTTAGTTTTTTTTTTTTTTTTTATATGGTCCTCATCTTCTCGCCTAGGTGCACACAGGTGTGCGAGCATTCCAGTGCCCTCACTGTGCTCTGACGTTTAAGTGGAGTTCGCACTATCAGTACCACCTGCGGCAGCACACGGGCGAGAGACCCTACGTATGCAAGGAGTGCGGCAAGTCCTTCAAGAACACCAGCTGCCTGCGAAGGCACAGCCAGATGCACTCGGGACTGCGGCCGCACGTCTGCAGCATTTGCTCCAAGTCCTTCTCGCAGACATCAAACCTCAAACAGGTCAGCGCCGCGTTCCCCTTGACCTAATTTGATTCATTGTTCAGCCCTTCATCTTTTTTTTTTCCCCCCTTTTGAACGCGTCTCCTCAGCATGAACGCACCCACTCGGGCGAGAGACCCTTCCGGTGCGGCCACTGCAACAAGTGCTTCACGCACTCCTCCAACCTCCAGCTGCACCTTCGCACGCATTCCTCGCAGAAGGACTTCAAATGCCCGTACTGCTCCAAAGAGTTCGTCATGCACTCGTACTTGCAGAGGCACATCCGGACGCACGGCGGCACCCTCCCGCTGCCGTCCGGCGAAGGCGCAGGTCGGGACGGCGTGTCGGTGAAGGCCAGCGTGGGAGGGGTCACCACCACCACCACGCTCCTCAACCCCATCACCTTGGAATCGTCGGGAAACAACGGGAGCCTGATCGTGTCTCAGCCTGCTCTCAACATCCCTGTCAACACCTCGCAGAACTATTTCATGATTCAGACGGCCAGCGGCTTGCAGCTCATCCCTTTATCAGGTCCGGCCCCTCCGCCGGCCCCACCTCCGCCGCCCCCGCCGCCATCCCAGCCCCAAAATTTCTACCTGCTCCAGTACCCCTCGACCAACGGCTCCCAACCGAGTTTGATTCTGGTGCCCACGGCCAACCGGCCTCCGGCGGCCCCAGAGCCCGCCGGTGTCCCCGTCTTCCAGACTCTGCAAGCATTCAACAGCCAAACGCTTGCCCAGTTTGCAGCCGTATCGCCACAACACCAGCAGCCCCGCGTCATTCTCACCAACGATAATAAGAACACAAACGCGCCCGTCGCCTCCCTCCCGCCCAACTCTTTACTCCGCAGGCCCATTTTAGGGAAGAGCAACCGGACAGCAAGGGGCAGAAGGGGCCGCAAACCAAAATCTGTCCTCCAGAAAATGGCCGAGACGCCGAGCGCGGATGCGACTGACGGTAACGCGGGCGGCGTGACCCAGCCCGACGGTACCGCCGCCTATTCGAGCTCATCGCCGTCCATAGCATCAAACTGCGCACTTTCTCCGTCTTCCACCGCTGTCGCATCCACTTTGGGATCTCCACAAGCCAGCGTTTCAACATTACTTACTTCAACTCCCAACAACAACGCCCAGACAGAACTGACCGAAATAAATTCGGCAAGGACCTTGACCGAGAATCAGTTTGTGTTCTGTTTCGACAATGAAGGCCGAGCGAAGGAGGGGCTGAGTGTTGATGAGGGAGGCGAGTCGTTTGTGTTGCAGTTTGAGGCAAATGAGCAAGGGGATGCTGACAAAGAGGGAGATAAAGGCGGGATGATGTCGCTTCTCCAGGAGTGGGGTGGGGAGAAGGCGGGCGAGAGTCAATCAGGAGAAGAGGAGTGCGGCCAGGGGGGCTCTTTTGTCTTCCACTTTCACGCCGAGGAACCGGAGAGCGATCGGTGCCAAGCGGGCTTCAGCCAGGAGCACGACAACGGCTTGGTGCCACTCCACAGTCAGGGTGTGGTGTTTGGAGTCGGCGATGAGGGCAAGATGGAGCAAGAAGCCGGGGAGGGTATGCAGATGATAGCCTTGATAGAACGGGAGGGGCCGATGATGGGAGAGGACGGCGCCGACTGCAGCGCAGCCGCTGGTACCGGGGGGATCTTCCAACTGGAAGGAGGGGATGAGATTGTCATCATCGAGGTGAGCACCAGTAACTTAATTGAGGAACGGATGGAGGCGGTCGTCGATGCGGACATTTCGCAGAGCAGCGATGGGAAATCAGAGGGCGGAAATGAAGACGCGAAGGAAAAGTCTTCCAAAGAAAACTGTGCGGATGATACAGATGGTGCTGCAGTCGGAGATGGACTTCTGCCTAAGAGATGCACCACTCTTACGAATTGAGATGCAAAGCTCGCATAATGTTGGGCCAATACAGTTGAAATGTCAGAATCCACCGAAAATGCACTATAACCTTTACAGGTGAACTTAATTCAGAGCGTAGGAAAGGCAAGACCTGTTGTGAAATTTTCCAGTCAACTCCTTGTTAGAGAGCAGCAAGTTGTGCAAAAAGTACCAAAAATGATGTACCTGCAGAATTCATAAGTTGAGAGAAGGTCAAGTAAGTTTTTTTTGTTGTTTTTTTTTGTTTTAAATAAATCATGACTGCACTCACATTTTAGGTTCATCCTGAAATTTCCCCTGAAAAACCCAAGGGACTAGTGTAGAAATAGTAACCGTGTCAGTGAATGAATGGACAGGTGCCTCACTTTACTAGCACTTTACTTTCAATCTCCTGGAACTGATAGCATGCAGTTAGGGCAGCAAATTGTGTCGTAATGCCACAGTGCCACATGTTAGAAATGTTATACATTCAAATAGGCTGGACATGAACTTATGAATTGTCCTTAATATATTAGTTGAAATGACACCATCAAAGGCACTCAATGTATTGTTGAGCTAAGTTTTTGTGGAAAAAAAAAAAAAATATATATATATATATATATAAATTGTCAATTTGTTCACAATCTTCATAGTAGCTTAATAATAAACGTCTTCATGAATAAGATTATTTTATTTATTTTAAATAAACCGCATATGTACTCAACGTGAGGTATATTTTGTGTAGCGTTGCCATTCACGTAAAACTCGTCGCATTGCGGAATGTACGTACGCAAACGACGTAAGCTTCCATGTTGGAAATGCGACTGCTAAATTAAGACGGAGAAGTGTGTATCCAGAATAGCACAACTGCGAATAATCCATTCCGGTTATTCAATCAAAGGAAGCAACACTCCACGGACTTCGCAATATCAAAATACGCATTTTTCTTCCGAGCCTATTTTGGGACGTGCGTAAAGAAGGTATGTTGGACTGGCGGCAATCGGTGTTTTAAAAAGGGACGGGTAAAATCACGTCGACTGCCGACTTCGCCTTAAATGGTCAGTCATCGCAGAGCAAACAAGCACACGATTTTATAGTTCAGTAAGTTGAGTAAAAGATGGTTGATTAATTTGTACCGTAGTGGTCATGTCAGTAATAAATGTGCAGGTGATGAGGTGCATTGAACGCGTCTTCTCTAATGCTTTTCAATCGGCCGACTAAAGATGCTATCCACAGTGCTTTCTGCTTGTAAACACTAAAAAATGTTGGGTGAATTTGTTTTTGTTTTTTTGTAGGAGGGTGTTTTTTTGGGGACTAGCGGATGTTGTCCAATTCCAAGTAACCATGGTGAGGTTGGACCTGGATCAAGTGGTGCTGAGGAGGATGAAGGAGGAGGATGTTGACATGGTCAAATCTCTCATAAAGGTTTGTTCATACGATAAATAAAAGAAATCTTACTGGCAATATTTTTTGTCTGAGACGTAAAATGTTAGAAAAGTGCTTGAATTTCATTGAAGAAATGGTTGATCTCATCTCCGCAGTGGTACTTAACATTGTGGCAGTTGTGTCAAAATGTTTGTGTGAATTTGTTGCAGGAGGGCTGCCAGGGCATGGAAAACCGCCTCATCCTGCACATCCTCACTCGTCCGCTCTGCCTTTTCATCTTGGCAGTGTTCTCATCCGCCCTACGCTGCCTCATTCACTCCTTCATCCTGGCCCTGGCCATTCCCGTCTTCCTGCTCATTATCTACCTCAAAATCACCATCCCGCGCTCCACTGGGGTTCTAGGCTGCAGCCGCCCCTCCTGGGACTACGTGGGCAGCAGTTTCAGGGGGCCGGACGATGAGATCCTACAGAATCCTTACTCGAGGATCAGTGGCAAGAAAGTCACAACAAAGAAGGTTAGTAGGAACCAAATGATCGTAAAATTTACAACAGCAAATCTATCGTTTTTTTCCCCCCATCTTTTTTAGCCAAGACGCAGAACTGGAGCCAATGAAAAAGACAAGGAAGCGTCAAAGGAGCCAATCACGCCGGAGAGGGAGCAAGCGGCAGGTCAGGTGTGGGTGGCAGAGAGCGAGGGCGAAATCTTAGGCTGCCTCTTCCGAGAAAGCGAGAAGCGAGCCGGCGTCAGAAGGTTCTGTCGGCTGGTGACGGGCAGTTGGGACCGCAGGCAGGGCCTGGCGCGCTTCTTTGTCCACAGCCTGGAGCACAAGGAGAGGGAAACGGGGACCTTCCGGGTCTACGCGCACGTTCCCTTCCCGTCCAAGGTGGGCGAGGTCTTTTTCAGGAAACTGGGTTACCTGCAGCTCGGGGAAGAGGCTGAAGACGAGGACGGACAGCTGGAGAATCCGGAGAGAGGCTTTCTGGGATTTCCACTCACCAAAGTCTTCTACAAAGACTTGTGATGCGCGAGTGACTCAAAGGGACGCAAACTGGACGTTTCATCTACAATGCAGTGAAGCCACCGCTGCGCCACGGAAGGATATTGAAGTCAGCTAAGTATTATTTATACACATTTTATTTATTATCTCCCCCTAAGAATGTTATGCTGTCACACGTGCAGGTTTGTCTGTTGTCTTTCTTCCTATCCATTTTTTCTGTGTCGTTTAATTAAAATGATCTTTTAATATTTATTGCTTATGCAATCAGATTAATGTGCAGGACATTTTCTTATGACAAAATAAAAGACAGTTCATCTGACAGGTAAGTTTTACATTTTAATTCATAGAGATGCAAATGGATGATAACACCTGTGAGCTTCCTCAAAATACATAAGGGATATAAATCATTTAAAAAAGAAAAAATCGTTTCCTCCCAAAATCTGCATGACGGCCACGTTACAAATACAAAAAAATGAAAAAATTGTCTCCTGCATTCATCATAATTTGTAAATCACTATTGTTATTTATTTACAAACTCACTGATAAGAATAGCGTGGTTGAGCATTTTCGCTCTGCCCTACAATTTTCGGAGTTCCCTCCTTGGCCCATGCCGGGCTCCTAAATCAAGTGGTTCCCTGACAGATGGATAAACAAACCGACCAGCGTTGACTCGCACGCTCTAGCAAAATACCGCACGACTAGACGAACCTCAGATGGTGTGAGTGAGCGTTGCATCAATCTGCCACCACTTTCAGACCGCAGCACCGACGGGATGTTTGTACCATGCTAATGTGAGGGAAGGCAGGTTTACCTCCCATACATACTCCTCAAACGCTCATCCACGCAATTTGTTTTTCACTTGTACACGGGTGAAACACTTACATACACCGGTAGCAGTACTACGCTAGCCATTTTTTCTGCTGAAACGCTTCCAGACACGCAACTAGGAATGGGCAAGTACAAATAACAGAAACGGGCCAATACCTGCCTTTATTTCAAAGTATTAGGTTCTCATGAAGGATGCCGATACCAGGCACCGATACTGAAAGCAAAAAAGAAATAACAATTTGACATTAAGTCTTCCTAGCCAATAGTTGGCGCTACCCTGTGGTCGTTTGATTCACCAGTGAAACATCATCAGCGTCAGCAAGACAGAAAAGTCCTTGTTTGGAATCATCTGTCATTGTGTTCATTGAAATTGTATGTATTGTATCATAATGGTATCAGTACTTGGTATCGGTGCATACTTAAAAGTGAATACCAAACATCTCAACTAGATGTAGCCCCTCATAATCTCACCTGATGTGAGCACGCACACAGAACAACACACACCCTGCAAACTCGGTATCGTGCAAGCTGCACTTGGAAGCCGTCGTCCTTTAATTATCTCTAATGAAAAAGCTTCGACACCCGGTAACACCGCACTGTTGTTACAAAATGCTTGGTCAGACTTTTTCTTTTGAGAGGGGGGTGGGGGTGCGTCAAAGCTGTTGTTTGTACTCTTTCGGCCTCTTTTCTTCTCTATGCCAGAAAGCAAACACCTGTTAGCGGGGCCCCCGTGCCCGCCCGATCTGGGACTATTACTGTTGTCAGGAAACAGATGTGAGTTCACACACTGGAAAGAAAGTGTGTTTGTGACTGCGGTCATGTGCGTCTGCACGGTATGGCTGTGTGCGAGCGCACGCGCACCGGGCCGGGCGTGGGCGTACTCGGAAAGTGTGACTCTGCATTTCCTACACTCGGGCCCTGGCGAGGGGTTAAATGCGCTGCTATGTCTGGCCGGGAGAATCTTCTGCATGCATCTACATACGAGAAGATGTGACAAAAGTACTCACACGCTGTACTTGTGTAGAAATACAAATACTCCCCACAAAAAAATACTTTTGAAAGTAGAAGTACGGATTCAACTGCTATAAAAAGTCGACACACCCCTGTTCAAATGCTATTTTCTCTGATAAATTAAAAAAATGTCATTATAATGTCACCTACAACTCAATTTTCGAGGCAACGTACAAATAAACATCTGAGATTATGTGGTTGCAAAAGTGCGCACACCCTAAATGCCATGTGGCTGTGTTGACATTTATTTGTAAGATAAGATGACCTCGGTCGAGTGCGGTCAACTAAGGAAGTGGTTCCAAAGAGTTTAGTTTGGCATTCGATCAGCCACTTGGAAGCAAAAAGAACACGGGTCGGGCGCGTAAGATCAAACGAGCAGAGAAGTCGGGCTCGGTGCACTGTCTAGTAATGCGGTATGAAGTGAGGCCGCACACATGAATCAGACAGGAATTAGGCTGCCGCACAATAATAGGATCAATTAGATAAATTTGTTCCAGATGATGCACAGCACGTCGTCTGTGTGAACGGCATGGCCATGCAGAGGGCCGCTAACATCACACACACAATTTAGCTCTGAAAAAACATCCACCCTGGGAAAGGGTGAATTCCCCTGACCGCAGAGTGCACGAGAGTGTGAGGGGAGTCGTGGGCTGGGCCCGAGCTAAAACAGACAGACGGAGCAGAGGGGAAAAGACCGGCGCTGATGAGAACGCGAGGAGCGACCGTGCCTTTGGGGCTGCGGCCGGGACGTCCGGTCTCGCAGACGTGCCGGGCGCGAGTTGACAGTTTGGGAAAACCCTGATGGCAAGGGCGAGGCAGTACATGCCAGTCCTCTGAGGTCTGGGCGTGCTTATGGTTTCACCATATTGTGGTAGCGTGTGGCACTGGAGAAAAAAAATACGTAATCAAAACTGCCAAGTGTAACAGCCAACTCGATTTGAAGTCAGTTTAAAAAAAAAAAACATCCATCCCATTGCATGTGTCCTCATTTGGGTCTCTAAATACTCAGAGCCTAAATTTCACTAAAATTGTGCTCTAAGTTCACTGGGAAAAGTAAAGGGGAAGAGGACATTTCCTCAAAATTCAGAGGTTAGAACATAAATAATTGCATTGAAATTGCTATATCAAGTGATTCTTGTCGCATCAATAAAAGTGGTCAAGCACAAGAATGTATTTTCTGATGCTGAAATTAATATTGAATTCACTTTAGGACAGAAATAAACGATTTCCTTTTCTTTGCCTAATTTGTCATTTGTTGTATTCACTCATTTATTTTAATCTGTGTTAAAATTGAAAAACAAAAAGGGCATTTTTGTAGCAGCATTGACACCCATCCTTGTTTATTGATAATACCGTAATGTCTGTCTTAAGTGACACAGGAAATCATTCAGTTCAAGCAGAGTGCAAAAGTAGAAGTAGCCTATTAATGAGAGTGTTAACAGATAAAATCAAGCAACGTCTACATCATCATGTATTCCGCATATTATCACACAATAGTACCTCAGAATAAAAAAAAAAAAGAAAATGCCGTTCTACTCGATATATTACGGTCACGCATTGACCGCACGGACTCACAACAACACCGACACCGGCGACGGCGCTCACCGACGGAATAACAAGGCAAGATGGCGACGGAGGGCCAGGTCGAATACGAGTCTATCCTCTGTGTCAAACCAGAAGTCAACGTGTACCGAATCCCACCGCGAGCTTCCAACCGGGCCATCAGGTGAGGCCTGACTGCACGGTGCCAGCGAGCTGTCAGTGGACGCGCCGTTCGTTACCTGCTAGCCGACTCAATGTAGCGTCAAGCTACCGGTTAGCCTTCTGCTTAATTTTATTTATTTTTTAGAATACTCCGTTTCTACAGATTTGTTAGAAATACACAATCATATTTGAGATGAGTCTATTTATACACTGACAACATTTGTGTCTTGATTCAAGGACACTTGAAAGGGATTGATGCTCAAGTGGACATATTGTCATTGAGGAGTGACACAATCTTCTTTCATACATTTTGACTCTCTCAAGCTTTATCGTAGTGGCCATCACGCGAACCAAAACGGTGTCCCACGAAATTCCCAATCGCTCCATTGGGTGACCTTAGCAGGCACCCGGCAGATGTAGTAATTCGGCTTTAGATGTAGTGAGTCACGTTTTTTATATTACATTACGACCACCAATTTATAACCTAAATTAGTCAGTTTTCTTCATTTCATAGCTTTTTTTTAGAGCTGCTTTGACGGTACTTTTTTTTTTTTTTTTATCCAATCAGATTTGAGCCTTCTTGTCTTCAAATGTGAATCCAATATGCTCAGCGGTTCAAAATCAGTAGTGCTGGCTGATGTAATTTCCACCAGACAGCAAAAACACAGCAAGCGTCCATCCATTGCTGTCCACACGTTACTTGCAATTGTTTCGTCCCAGGGCGGCTGATTGGAAGCTGGACGCTCCCGACTGGTCGGGACGCATGCGAGTGGTGGCTCGGGGGAAAGTCGCCTATGTCAAACTGGAGGACAAAATTTCCGGTGAGTGAGAAGCAGCTGTTACTTGGGTATTGTCTGATGTCCTATGGCAGCCCAAACTTGTTTTTTTTATCTTCCTCCAAGGTGACCCGTCGCCAGCTGGCTCCATCTTTTATTGTGGCTTCAGCCATGTTCTAAAAATTGATTTTCTTTTTGGTCCAATGTGCAGGGGAGCTTTTTGCCCAGGCACCCGTGGACGAGTACCCCGGCATCACCGTGGAAACCGTGAGCGATTCCAGCCGCTACTTTGTGCTCCGCATCCAGGATGACAACGGTGTGTCATTAAATTCCTATTTAATTTCTGTTTGTTCTGCGTGTACATTTCAAGCGACTAATTATTTTACTTCCTAAATATTTACATTTGGAAATTACTTTTGATACCAACCTTGACTTAAAGCGCTACCGAAAGATATTTCCTTTTAAAATCTTTGTACTTTTTCAGTCACCCTATATAAGATACGGTTGAGTTGAATATCACTTTTTTTGTTACAGGCCGCAGCGCCTTCATCGGTATCGGGTTTGGAGACCGAGGGGATGCTTTTGACTTCAACGTTGCACTTCAGGACCACTTCAAGTATGCGGCCTTTCAAATTTCAATCATCATAGTTAATAAAAACAAAAATCCGTTATATGAAACCATTTTCAATCTCTGTCCTTTTATTTCTGAAGGTGGGTAAAACAGGAAAAAGAGTTCAGCAAACAGGCACAAGCTCCAGACTCCACCCCTAAACTTGACCTGGGCTTCAAAGAAGGACAAACCATCACGCTCAACATTGGGGTAACCTCATTTGGATAAATTGGGCTTATTTGGGCCCTACTCGTAAGTCAGAATTCTGCGCAGTCCGACATGTACTAACCCAAATGTTTTACCTCTATCCAAATCAATCTAAGCAATCCAAAAAAAAGGATAGGACCCGCCCGCAGAGTTCCGGCGGCCTTGGTCTCCTTCCTCCTCCCCCTGGAGGCAGGCTAGCCCCGCCCCCGTCCTCCCGATCTAATAATCATAACACGCAGCCATCTGTGGGAGGAAATGACACAGGTAGGTAATTGTACGCTTCCGTGGAAACGTTGGTAGAGGTCATACGGCCAATTAGCCCGTCTCTTGTATTTTTGTTTTTCTTTCATGTCTGGAGTATTTTGTGTACCGTTGAGGTCACCAGGTGTCTTGCTTTTTAGTTAGCGTGTCCCTTTTTTTTTTTTCTTTTTACTTGCAATTTTTATTGCCACCGACTCGCATGTGAACTGAGTCCATGGAGACGGTCAGAGGAAAAGGATTTATTTATTGAAAGAAGTCGTGAAATGGCATCAGCGGACCGGCGTCAAGCTGTTGCTAGTGGAAGCTTTACAAGCGTACTTTTGGGGCTGTGTGTGCCCAAAAGGATGGCAAACACACCGCAAGGTTGAACACACTGGAATTTGTGATGAATTGGCTTTGCTACCTGATATTCAAAACCTCACCACCTGGTTTCATTTTTATTTTTATAGAACCAAATCACAACTAAGATGACCTGAAGGGAGTTTCCAGAAGGAGCTGATTCAGTTCCTTTACATTAAAGGGACCTGACAGAGCGGCCAGTCTCAACAAATTAAATTCAAATTGGAATAACTTTATTGGTCCTCCGTGGGGAGATTGATTTGAAGCAGCTTCGTATATAAAATGAAATCTGAGTTTTTGTCGGAAATGTTAAGGAAAAAGAAAAACACATAGTTGAGATACAATAGAATATCTATATTTTCTTTTTTTTGTCTCATCTGTTAACTCATTCACTGCCATTGGCGGCTATAGACGTCAAAGATCCTTTTTTTTTTTTCCTCGGATGGCAGCTGCCCAGCTTTTGGCTTTAAAATTCAAATGTCGGCGGCCGCTAGCCTTACCATATTCTTCTCCGCCAGGTTGCTTGCTGGATCTGGACTCCAGCAACTCCAATTTGGTGGCACCGTCCAATCCGCCTGTGACGGCCGGCTCCGACCTGTGGGGAGACTTTGACTCCCCAAAGTGAGCAGAGTCCCGCTTGGCTCTTCCTTCCCTCTTCTCTCTTCTTCTCTCTCTCAGTAACATTATGCAGCACTTTTGGCATCGTTGCTTTCCCCTTTGAGGGGGGTCCCTACTGCTCTCCCTGCCGAGCAGGGTAAACCCTCACCGTGCCCCCCCCCATCCACCCGCCACCCACCTCTTGTGTACTGTACGAAAGAATCAAGTTATGTTCTAATGCTGTTAGTCTCAAACCTAACAATTTGTTTGCCCCCTCCTTTTTAACTGTGAATATTCTATAGAAATGTGATTAAGGAAATATAACAATGAATGCAGTTTCTGTACATAGACTATTTATTTTCAATGCGTATAAGTTTGTTAGTCAATTATGTTGTAGCTTCTTTTTTTGTTTCCTATTTTTTTGGATCAGTAATATGCACTTTGTGTGTTAGTATGTCTTAATTCAACATTGTTCTATTACTCTGCTAGTTTACCACCATAATCTTGTACTTGAAAGAAACATTCAGTGGGTTCCCCAAGCGGTGCCGCTCTATGGCGCCCCGCAGTGGACTCTTAGGGCACAACAGCAATACTTGCAGTGTAGACAGCATAGAGCAGCTGCTTTGTGAAAACTAGCAGCCGACGTAAATACGTTGAGAGGATGAAGGTGGCAGCCAAGTTGGATGTCATTTAGTGACTGTGAGGATGTCAGCTAAGCTTATTCACGACCTCTGTCCTGCTTAGTGATGTCATCTCCTGTCATTCTCAGAGTGGGGGGTTTGTCGTCGTCATCCGACAACCCCAAAGGTTGTGCAACCAACCTCATTTGAACTTTTTGATGTATGTCAAGTGTTTGATTTTGGACTGATGCATTGTCGGGACCACGCTTTTTTTGTGAACTGCGTTTCTGGTTATTGTGATCTTACCGATTTTGTTGATTCGTGGATGTCGCGATGGATGTTGGCCGGGCATCAACCCTAACAAAACGTTTTACCGTCTGTGATTTGTTATGTATGGAAATGAATATGCAAAGGTAAATATAAGACAGAAACAATGCAATTTTTGTGCTTTTTATTTCTTGAACAAAGGAAATGCGAGAGGACACAAAGCCATTAATGGACTACAACTGCATGTAAGAAATCCTGGATTATCGGTTAGCACCTTGCAGTGTCAAAACGACTTGTGCGATGATATAAAACCTTGTGGAAAGTTGTTCAAGCATTTATTCGATATATTTCACTTTGTCGTATTTTTGTCTTGCTAGTGAGGAAAAAGATCATCCTCGTGCATGGAGCTTCCATTGGGTATCCGGGAAATGGCAAAAATACTCCAACTGCTTTCCATAGATCTTTTTCAAGGGTCGTAAATCCTGCTAGACATGATCCATGAAATGTACGGTATTCACGGGCAATTGAAAGTTAAAACACATAAACAAAGATATGACTCAGCACACACTGAGGAGACCCCGTAGGTGTCAAGCGTGAGATTTATAGTGTTATGGGCTGTTTTGCTGACGACGACACCCGGGCGGGCGGCCGTATCCGAGACCCCCGTCAGGCCTTGTTTGCCCAAGTTTTGGGGTTGCCACGGCGATTGCGGCAGCGTTTCCTATTCGACGACCTCGTGATGCGCTTGGGCCACCCGGACAATTCTCTGCACAGCTCGACTGTGGGACAAAGTCACAGACGGACGGACTCGTGTTAGTGCACAGAGAGTTGGTTAACGGCAGCCGCCTCACCTTTGAGATTCTCCTCATCTTTGCACACCGTCCTCGTGCAAATCTCATTGTTGATCACGTAGACGCGAGGGACGCTGAGACGCAAACAGAAAAAAAATTATTCACTGAACTGATCTTTGCAGTAAATTCGCCCACGGGTACACACCTGTAAATGCAACGCCCACCCAGGCATCTCTTGAGGGGCCGATGGACCGAGTACATCCTGGTGCATAGGTACATCTCCTCCCTGCAGTCTGCACACGCAAACGTCACACTTGAGTTGAAAGCAGAGGACTTTACAAAAAAAAAAAAAGTAGCGAGGATGTCATGAGAAAGAAACGTCAAGAAAAAAAATAATGAAATAGTTTGTGTCACACATTCTGCTAGAGCGCACGTGCTGCTCAATCCAGTGTGCACGCTTTGGCCAGTAGGGGGCAGTATAAAACAGACATTCAAATACAGTAATCCCTCGTTTATCGCGGATAATTGGTTCCAAAAAGTGATAAGTGAAATCCGCCAAGTACGGTCACCAACAAGAAGTATTGGGCAGGCTAGCGAGTTAGTGGAAAGATGCTAATTCGCGATCGTGCTAAAACGCGAAAACGGACTTCTAAAGGAATGTAAACGAACATTTGGAGCAATACTACATTGTCCTACAGGTTAGACACGTTTCCTCAATTTAGAAGTTTTATTTTGACTTTTAAATGTTTTTTTAACTAGGAAAAAAGATCCGCGATGTAGTGAAGCCGCGATAAACGAAACGCGAAATAGCGAGGGATCACTGTAGTCTGGACTGGAGTCAGCGCTCGTCTCTTGGCTTCTCAGTGCGGCAGTAATATTAGTTCTCAATTGCAGAGGGAAAAATGATATTGTGATATTATTTTGCTAGGTGTGTTGAGTTATTTCAAGTGCTCTTTGCCTCAATTCGAAAACAACAACAGCAGGAATGTGGGTGTTGAAAATCAGATGGCATTTTTTCTTCTCTTCTGCAGTAAGTACACTCTGAATGTATTTGTATTTTGTCACTTCCCACCATTGGATATAAAATAATGTGTCTGGCCCACTTACTGGCTGGCAGGGGGGTCCCGACAGGTGCCTCTGTGGTCTCTGGAGTAAATAAAAAAAAAAAAAAAGTCAAGTCACATTGTAAAAATCAAATAAAAAGGAAACTCTTAAAGGAACATTACCGCTCTTCTGGGCTTGGACTACAGCTGCGAGTGCTTTGGAACACACAGAAAGGAAAAACAACATGAGGGAAGTCTTTTTTTTCTTTTTTTTTTTTTAAAGCAACAAACACAAGGGTGACTGAGGATAATTAAAACAGATTTGTGTGTTCTGTTTGGCAGCGTTACCATGGAGACCGCAGAGGAGCAGGACCACTGAGAGGTTGCCCATTGCAAGAGGTGAGTTTGATAAACTAGGAAAGAAAAAACATTTAAATATATTTGTGCTATTATATAAAAAGTCTACACACCCCTGTTTAAATGCCATAGTTTTGTGAAACCGTATCTAAAAAAAATATAACGCCTGAACTTTTTCACCGATTTAATTATTTTAAGAATTTTTCAGAGAGGGGAAGGGCAAAATAATCAACTGACATAATGTAGTTGCATAAGTGTACACACCCTTTTATAACTGGTGATGTGGCTGGGTTGAGAATGAACTAGTCACATTTAAATAGGCGTCAAGACACATCTGCCACCATTTAAAGTGCTTCTGGTTAACCCCAAATAAAGCTCAGCTGTTTTGCTAGGCTTTTCCAGGCATTTTTTTTCTTTTCCTGAAAGTTTTGAAACTGTTTTTAATCCCCCCCCACCCACACACAACATTTTTGCCATCCTCTGATTGGTTGGTCTGAGCAAAGTTTGTTACAATTTTGATTAGTAAACTATATTTGAGGCAAACTGCACGTTAATACATTTAATCAACCGATGGATTATGACTATAATATAGTTTTATGTATTTTTGCAGAGTTGTTTTCTGTCGCTCACCAAACTGCATCTCATTCCTCTCGCAATGTGTCAGAGCAGCTTAGTCCAAGTTGTGAGTTCTCTCAAAGGAATGTGTTGGTTTTTTTTTTTTTTTTTTTTTTTTCGGGTGCCCAATATGAGCACCTCCACCCTTTCTTCTGTTACACTCTCACATTCTTTTATAGATTTTTCTTGATAGGACAAATCAACACTTTTCTACAAGTCACTTTCTGAAGATCACTTTAGACACAGCTTGTTGAGCATGTTGGTGTTATGCTTTGAATTTACAAACATTCTCTTAGCAGGTTTAGCACTTTTTTAAGTCACTGAATCTGTATATTTAGTATCTTTCACAATCTGGACTTGTTTTCTCAGGATAATTAATAATAATAATTTAATTGCAAGCATGGATATCACAATCAGTCTGAAACATGTACAATCTTTAACAATCTTCTACATATAGTTGCTATTTAGTGCCCTCAAAACTGAAAAAAAAGACAATACTCACAACTTTAGCTGTTGTCCGAACTTGCTTTTGTTTAACGACTTCTATTTCCTCTTGTTGGTTTCTCCTCCTTCTCTTCTTCTTACTCCTCCTCGCCTTCTCCCTCCTCCCGCATCCCTTCATTGTTTTCACCATTTCTCCCTGCCCCATTCCAATAAGCCTAATTGATAACACACTGCCTTTGTATTTGATTAATGCAATATTTTAATAATTCTTATTTCAGAAGAGGGCTCAGTTTATCATTGGAACATTAAAAACACACGTAAATACAAAAATAGTCAAATTTCAGTGAGTATTTCTTATTTTGTAAGAGCGGTGAGCTAGTGGTTTGCACACCTGTCACAAAGTTTGCAGATTCGGCTTTCAATTCAAGACAAGCAACCGTTCACACTGTATTGATTCAAGCAAATATTGCTATAAAGTTTTCTGAGAGTGCTATAAAGCTGTAGTGTCTAACTTAATATCTATTTAGACGGCATCTATATGGGACTCTTCTTGACACAACCAGCAGGAGGCGCCAAATTATCAATGGTAGCTGCACTGAAAGTTTTATTTGCTGCCGCATTACTGGACTTCAATATGCCCACACTGCTGGAACTGGCAAAAGTACCCATGCTTAGTGGCTAACAAGTCTCTTAAATTGTGTTTACTACTGACCTAAAATGGGCACCCTGTCATTGTCCAGTTTGTCAGCAAGCTCAAAGTCAAAGTCTGCTTTATTGTCAATTTCTTCACGTGAAGACATACAAAGAGATCGAAATTGCGTTTCCTACTATCCCACGGTGGAGACAAGACATATTACACCCAATTGGTCCACAGACAAACAAAACATTCAAGTAAACAATACAAAAAGTAAAAATAAGAAGGCACATATAGTGAATAAATAAGAGCAACTTGGTCGAGACGGTGCAATTGTGCATACAGCAGATAGTCAGTATAATAGCGCAAAAGCACAAGTGGAGTAGTGCAAGTGGAGTAGTGCAAGGCAGCCATCGTGGCCCAAAAGGCCAGGACGTTATGCAGCCGAGGGTGGAGGGGGGTGAGAGAGTTCAGGATCCTAACAGCCTGGTGTATGAAGCTGTTGGTGACACAACCACGTAGTCACACTCACAATTCAGCAGACAACAAACATCTCGGATGACTTTCAAGAACGGGACATCCATCATTTCCCTGGCACATCGGGGTTACACAGCGTGCCTGATGGGTGGGATGCTTGCTTGGAGGGGGGGGGGCGGTCTGAGGGGCCTAACAAGGTCGCCGGAGAGACTCTGATGACAGCTTGACAGATGGGGAGCAGAGCAAGCAAAAGACAAAATCCAACTGGGACGATCCGTCCTTTTCCAGTGTCGAACCGACGACACGCCAGAAAACCAAACCGGAAAACGGTGCAAGACAAAAACAAGATGGCCGTTGTGAAAAGAGGGTTGGTCAGGTGCAGCAATTGGTTGATTTTGCTTACTGATTCATCTTGGAATAAAGAAAAAAAACAGCACTTTTGTTGGCAATCTGCTGCAAGCTCAAAGCCCCTCATCTTTTTTCACTAATAAATTAATTGCAGTAACAATTGAGAAAATGCAGTGTGAGGTGTGTTTGCAAACAGAAAGGGAGCATCGTCGTGAGTTATTCCACTACCTCTGTTAAAGTGACGCATGAGACATACCGGAGCGTAAACACATGATAAACTGTCGGCTCGTTTATTACTCAGACACGGTTTGTAGCCGCATGCCAGCGCTGCAGCACGCGTTCATAACCCGTCTTGCATTTCCCCCCCAGAACATGCTTCCCATTCTACGTCTCCCATGAGTCCTGTGGGAAAATGTTTCACCATTGCTCCCCTCTGAGAGAACCCAAAATCCTGAGTTGCAGTGCAAATAAGGAATGAGTAACGGAAGCCGTTAGAAGGTAAACAAAGCCAAATGATTGCGAAAGGTTGGATCGTGGAGAGAAATTTGAATATGTGATGGCTGCTTTTCAACAATTTGCAACTCTGTATTTACTTCCCTACCACAGCCGTCAATCAGGCTATCATTTCACGTCTATACTGAGAGAAGTATACGGTACCAGCTTTTCTCATCCAATGAAGCCCAAAGAAAAAACGCAATTGTAACTCAAACCCAAAAAATGGTTTGTTGACCTTTGACCGCTATCCCGCTGCCTCACCTGTCTGTCGGCCAAATCAGCTGGGACATGCTCCAGCTCGTACCCTCAAGAGGACTATCGCCAAAGAAAATGGCTGGAGGAATTTTCCAACTATATCACAGCTCTGTGTTATATATAAAACGGATATCGGAAAGAAAAACACAGCCGTCTGGTGGGCTTCAATCCTCCCGCAGACGCTTTTGCAAGACGGCCAACGCATGTACCGTAGTTTCTATTTTTGTCATACCCGATAGAAAAACAACTGACTGTTTCTCCTTCAGACTATTGGTCAAATGTTTCAAAATGTCTGCTTTAATGACAACACTCTATTGGAATCTTTTTTTGTGATTTATCTGTATTATTGTCATCATATTGTCAAAGGAAAGCATACATTTTATGTTTCAAAGCGCCTGGCTGAAAACAAAGCAACCCCAAAAAAGCAATTTATGCTGCCGGTTCAGGGCTGACTGTGCATCAGCAGGCCTGTTCTGTGCAGATGGTAGCGGCAAGGTGATGATGTGCAGAGTGTGTAAATAGACGAGTGAGGGGGTCTATTTATAAAAGTGTGTTGAGTAACCCCTTAGCTGGGGTTCGCGCAGGCACTGCAAGAGCTACCTCAACAAAATCAAACACTCAATGGAAATACTTGGAAACGTTACATCCTCTTTTTTTCTTGTTTTTATTAGAGCAGCTAAAATTATTATGCTGTGTAAGTTTGTTCCAATTTCCTCGGACTAGGGGATCACTAAATCATCAATGCGTAATTCAGGGTTCGGAACGGCCATGAAACATCGGCCAACATTCTTTCGAGGGCACTGTTACCGGAGTGCGAGTGATTTTTTTTTTTTTTGGATGAAGTGATTATCCATCTTTGACAGATGTAGGACAAGCATAAAATATAGATCCCAATATGGCACAATGGAAATTTGAAATAGGCTAGACAGATTTTTTTTTTCTGTATTATTTTTCTTCTGTATATTTGTATGTATTATTTTTTTTCTGTATATGCTGTTGAATTATTTTCCATTTTCATCAATGACATAAAGGCACATGAGAAAATATTGTAATTTTATCTTCATTTATGTGACTCCATACAAATTTTACTGGCCTTTTCATGAATGTTTATCATACTCTTTATTATTTTTGTTGTTAATAAAACACATATTTATACACTGGAATCGATACAACAGCAGTTGATATCTACATATATACTCTATAACTGTGTAGAAATAAAAAAATAAAAAACTATGGAAAATACAGAACCTAATATTTGCAATTCAATAACTTTTATACAGTCACTGGACATACCATTAAGTACTCCGGTGATGGTTCTAGAGCATAGGTGTCAAACTCAAGGCCTGGGGGCCACTTACGGCCCTGGCCCTCTACATCATTTTATGTGGCCCGCGAAGACAATATTTGCATCGACTTTGTCATTATTCAAATTACAAATTGTCCTCAATTTTAAAAAATAGAGACAATTTTTATTACCATTTGTCTTTTTAAAATATTTGAACGATTTTTACTAGTCTCTGATTTCAAAACTAGTTATTCATCAGTTTGTTGTGTAGCCTATACTATAGTATGTCTATAGACGACAACTGTCATAATGGCCCTCCAAGGGAAACTATGATGCGGCCCGTGATAAAAATGAGTTTGACACCCCTGTTCTAGAGCATTCTGAGTTCTCCCTGAAATTCCACCCCAAGCCCAATAAGCTGAACTTTTTGTGACAAATAGAAAGAAAAGTCCCTCCTATGTCCCCTCATCTCTCCTTTCTTCCTTCCCTGACAATCTCCTCCTCCACTCCTCCTCGAGCCTCCCTGACTTTCCTGGCCTCCTTCTCGGCCTCCTCTGCCCTCCTCCTCTGCTCCTCCTCCGTCTCCATGAGCCAGGGTCCTCCCAGGTAGCTCAGGATCTCCTCAGGGTTCCCTCGCCGTTCTGGGTCTGGGTGGAGCAATTGTCGGAAAAGCGCCATGACCAGTGAGCTGAGGCCGTGGAACTCTGATGGAGGCGGGTTATTGCTGTGATTCTCCTTCATGACGGCGTAGCAGTCGGCTTCCTCCTCGCCCCTCTCGCCCACGCTCTCGCGCTCAAACCAGGCTTTGTATTTGGTGTAGCGCGGGTCGTCGCCGGTGCTCTCCTCCCAGGGGAAGCAGCCGGTCAGCAGGCAGTAGGTGAGGATCCCCAAGGCCCAGCTGTCAATGCACGGCTCCACCATAATCCAAAGCGCCTCCTTCTCCTCCTTCTCTGTGACATCACACTCCTTCTCCTCCTCCGCCTCCTTGGCGGGCTCCACCTCCGGGGTGCAGAAGGGCGACTGGTACCAGACGGCCCCAACGGAGTACCCGATGGCCCGGGTCAGGCCGAAGTCGCCCAGTTTGACCCAGCGGCAGGAACTGTCACACAGGAAGATGTTCTCGGGCTTGATGTCCCGGTGGACAAAACCGAGGGAATGGAGGTGGGTCACGGCGCCGCTCAGCTGGGCCATCACCCTCTGGACACGCTCCTCATCCAGGCCGACCTGGATCACACACAAGAGAGCCAACATGAATTGAGAATTGGAAATGCTCACGGATTTGCAGAAATTCGAGCCCACCGGGACCATTGTGCTGCCATCTGTCAGAATTTGTTTTGGTCCCACACAACAATGATGTGATCACTTGTCACTCAGTGTGAACACAATTGCGGCGAACAAGGCACACACACGTACACACTCAGTGACGCTAATGGAAACCTCCCGCCTCACTTCGCACGCTATCCTGCTGCCGGCTGGGCCGTGAGAGCTGCGTGTTCTCGCTCTTATCGCTTGCTCTGCTTGTTACTGGCAGTGATAAGATGCCTGCTAACCATCACCCACATCTCTTTTTTGCTGACACGGACAAAATATTCAAATTGTAGTGTTTTTAATCTTGTCCACTGGGTGCTTATATTTGAGTCAAAACATCACGCATCCGTCAACTGACCTCTGACACGATCACGCTGTACAGGTCCCCGTAGAGGCCGGCCTGCTGGGCGAAGACGTAGTGTGAGGACGTTGAAAAAAAGATGCCCAGCGCCCGAGTCAGCGAAGGGTGCGTGCAGTAGGAAAGAGACAAGTTGTACTCTCTCAGGAAGGACGCGAGACTCGTGGACTGACGAGGGAAGAACTTCAGAGCCATCGGCGTTCCTGTAAATCAATAAAGTGTGAAACATACGATGGCTTCTAAATCTGTTGTACAAAATCGTGCGGCGAATTACTCTGTCGATCTTGTTTAGGAGAACGCAACATGTACATTTTGCTGGACTGTCTGCCTATTTTCTAAAGGAGTACCTCAGGGATCTGTTTTAGGTCCACAGCAACAATCTCTGTCCAAATGCCTGTTTCCATTTTTATGCAGATGACGGTCATTTAGTTAACTGCCTTTGATTTTGTGCAGTTTTATTGAACTAAACTAAAACAGCGTTCTACTGTGTTACGCATCTGTAACCCCGTGAACAAATTTAACTTTCCCTCTGGGGGGCGATTGTGTTACAAACATATTACCGCAATCCAATCTTGAAGAATAGCTCTCGATTAAAGCAGCGGCTGCGTAAAAGGCTAAATGGACGCCATCCAAAGACTCATCCTTCATCACATTACTGCGACAGTTGCCCAACACAACACGACGTTTCGTCATAAGCGTGAAACCCGAGCCAGGATTGGTTACATTAGCGATGCACTTTATTTTGCATGGACTAATCTGTGTTAGGGAGGGGGGGAATTTCACGCCACGGCAATTGAGACGTAATGAGCTTTCAAACTGTCATCACAAACGGGCTCGCTGACCTTTCTTCCTGTGTACCGCCAGCATGACCTTGCCGTAGGAGCCTTCTCCGAGGAACTTGAGCACTTGGAAGTGGTCGGACACCTTGAGGTTGGAGATAGCTTGCGCCGACAGGAAGCAGCGCTCGTCCAGTTCCTTCGCGATTTCGGCCTCCTGCGTAAAAAACGTGTGATCAATATGAGAGGAGGGCAAGTCGTACAAATCTATTTTCTTTTTTTTTTATCTTTGAGCCCAGCCTGCATTTCGACAGAAAGTGTCAGGACGCCTGTTCTCTCTCCTACGTCCTTTGGGTGGGATCAACGAGATGTCTTATCAGGACAATGGCGGCATCTGGAGCTGTCACTCAGCTCTTATTGCTCAACGCTTTGTCTCCTCCAGTCACAGCTTGGATGATACGCTTTGAAGTAAGTCCCTTATCACTTCCACCCCGGTAAATTCGGGAGGGGTGCGAACATTAGTGACGCACCGCAGTCAAAAACATGTCTTGACTTTGAAAATGTCAGCGAGAGGGACTCTTGGCACGGAGATGAAGAAGACGGCTCTATTTTAAATGGAGCATTTGACCTCTTTGACGATGTCTTGATGTTGAGCACATGGATTAAGCATCAGGGATTCAAATGTCCCCCAAAAATTTCAAGACAGTCACGTATCTACGGACGACCCGGCAGTTTGTAATATTGCGTTACCGACAATGTCAAAGCACGCTGATTAAAGGCGACGTGAAATGAAATCTCTTCTTGGATGGCTTTCCAATGTAGTGGAGGCTGGCAATCGTGCCAGGGTGTACTCCGCAACTTGCTCACCCCACTATGGAAAATGGCTGCTAGGCTGGTTTTCCACCATTTTTTGAATGGAGAAATCCAGATCTGTGATTGCGAAATTGTGATTCCATTTTCTATTCATGTTGGGAACTTTCATTCTATTTCATTTTAATTTAATTTGATTTTATTTCATTTTAATATCTCGCATTGTTGCAATTCAAAAGATTGTGAATGAAAGGAATCAAATGTTTTTGTTTTCTCGTCTAATATTTTGTAGCTTTATTGGCAGTGGCCGACCATTTTCACATTTTCAAAGCTTTTTTTAAACTAATGTTAATATAGGTCAAAAGCTGCGCATAACATATATTCAATATTATTATGTTATATGTAGCCTCCAGTGAAAGAATGTATGCATAGTCACGTGCTTATTTTGTAAAGATTAAAATTTTATTTTGCTAAAATATATTTAACATAACGTGACTCTATCACGATTTTGTAAAATATTTAATATAATAAATACATTTATCATGACTTATCATGAGTTTGTAAAGATTGAGATTGTATTTTGTGAAAATATTTTTTATAATAAATACATTTATCGTGATCTATTTAAAACAGCACAACTTTAATATATAGAATAATAATGATCATGTAACTTTTTTACTGTATTATTTTGAATGATAACAAGATTGGTTTCCTTTCATTGACATATTTTCTGGATATGCTAATTTCCATTATTTTCTTTTGAAGCGTAGGACGTCATGCATCTGCTCTATTTTGCATATTTTCTATCTGTACAGTATACTGCATATTTATTATTTCCCCATAATTTTTGTCATTTCCTTTTGAGCAGTTGATTGGCAACATAACATGCATTTCTTTTCATTTATATTTTTAGATCATCTTCACATTCATATTCAAGACAAATTGAAAGTAGGCGTAAAACAAATGGACACAAAAACACATACAACTTTGTAGGCTCCAAACTAAAGTGGCTGAATTGAAGACAAGTACTCACTGTCATGCTTGTGCGATGGCGACGTTCTCTTCTCTTGACTCTGTTGTCGTTGCAGCTCCTCGTGCTTGGATGCAGCAGGTGCGACGCTGTACTGTGCTTGCTCAACCCGAGTGGACCTGCAACTGATCGGCGTCCTGGCAAAGTAGACAATGACCGCCTCTCCCCTGGGAACGCACTTACAAAAACACTCCCTCCCTTTTCCTACTCTGTGGCCAAGTCTGTCTGCAGCTTGCTGGCAAGTGGGCCCGAACGGGTGGCGAGGTATTTCAAACCTCTTTTTCACCCACTCCTGCCTCCTCACTCCCTCCTGTCTTCCACAATTGATGTCGCCCTGTTTCCAATCTGTCATTCACCTTTGCCCTCCCTTCGTCCGACTCTTTCCATGTCTCGCCCCCTCGCTTACCATCCGAGAAGGTGACTTCTCTCCGTCGTGTCGGATTCCTGATTTAATCAAGAGCTATGCTGGAATGATTGCAATAGGCCAACAAGCTGTAGCCTTGATCCCAGGACTCTCAGCGGGATTACAGGGTACAGTTAAGCGAGCCTCTGCCGGATTTATTGTCCGAGATCGCTTACTCTTCATTCCATGTCTTTCAATGCATGGGCACTAATAAAGAAATAGAAGTGCACGAAATATGTCAGGCCCGCCCCTGCGTTCGGCTGTTTGAAGACTTCCAAAAACGGCTTCAATCGTGTGCATGATGCTCAGCTCAGCTTTCCTCCTATGCTCCGTTGTCGTAAACAACATTTCTTCATAATGGGGAGTCATCGTATGATGCGATAATATGCATGGACTGACTATATGACTTGTTTTTAATGAAGGAAATAGCAATAAAATAAACACTGGACATGGAACTAGTTTTTGAATGGCCCGCCATGATATCGTTTTGAATCAACGTCTGCAAGAGAATCAATTCCAGACAATCATTATGATTGTTTACAATAATTACAAATAAAATGTATTATTATTATTATTAATAATCATTCCTATATTAACTAGAATATCTATCAGATATTATGGGATGTCAGCAAAGAGTTGAAATGGGGCCCGACAATAAAACCCAAACGGTATTAGCATCTCGGTGCCAGCTGTTCTTCCCACTTAGCACCATCTGCAGGTCAGGCCTCTTTTTCTCCGGCTCCCTTCGCCTCAACACCCTCCTCCTCTTTCTGTCGACGCCCTTAAATTTCCCCCTGGTAGTAAATACTAATGGACTATTATTGCTACCGCCAGCGTTACATAACACAAACACGGGCTGCTATCACAACGGCTGAGCCGTACTCAGGTTACTGACCCCCGAGCCCTGCTGTGTTTGGGGCCCCTGGTGGATGCCGCGCACAAGAAAGTTTGCAGTCACTCCAGAGGGGTTCGTCGGCCCCTGCTGTGGCAACCTCGGTCCACTCCATCATCCAAAATACAGCCTTCGACACAAGGTCGACGCCATTCACACATATATACATAATGCGCACAATCACTCTTTTTAAAGCTAGCGGACCGCTAGGCAACTAGCTTCAGATCCATCAAATATATCTTGTTTTTGATCAAAACTTGGACTTACTTCACCTTTGACCTATTTTGAATATAACTAAAATGAGTTTACTGCAGAAAAACAATTTAGAATGTTTTTGCTTTCTTTTTAAACCTAGATAAGGTTGGGAGTTGCTGATTTAAATGCCAACAAGAAGATTTCATGATTCTTTTTTCCCATTTGAGAGTACCCAAATTGTTTGGATGAAATGAAGTGTGTGGAGTAACAAAGTTTGGCAGTGTGACATAACCAGCCGCCACACCACCTGTCACAATGGCCTTTGTGACAATGATAATCGCCTGCATTTTAAGGTTTATCTCCACGAGATTAATATTTCCAAAGCATTGTCACTAGCGTGCTATCATTTCGCAGGGGTCACGCTGCTGCCTTTTCCCCTGCCGCCGAGACCTGAGGGGATAAGAGAGACACATGCGGGATAAAAGAGGAACATGGGAACACGCATGTCTGCGAGGGCAGCTGTTCCTGTGTTGTTCTGATCCATGGGGCTTACGTGCTATTTATGGGTCCACAAAAGACTGTGGGCGTACAGTTTGTCCAACGATGCCTCGGTGTGGCTGGCGCACGATACGACCGCAACCCCGGCATGCTAAGTCAGCATCCCTGCATCAGATGGGCCCCGCTACATGACCAAGACAGTAACATCGTAGATAGATAGATAGATAGATAGATAGATAGATAGATAGATAGATAGATAGATAGATAGATAGATAGATAGATAGATAGATAGATAGATGGATGGATGGATGGATGGATGGATGGATGGATGGATAGATAGATAGATAGATAGATAGATAGATAGATAGATAGATAGATAGATAGATAGATAGATAGATAGATAGATAGATAGATAGATAGATAGATAGATAGATAGATAGATAGATAGATAATGGATGGAAGAGTTGTTTTCATTGAGTAAATGAGTTATATCAAGCTATCTTGACATTCGTCTATTTTATTGACGCTTTTGTAACGGATTCAAAGTGACACGGCACAGAACTTGCCGACTTTGCTGTGCGTGCGCGTGCGTGCGCGCGCGTGAGGAAAACAAAGGTGGCGAGGGGGTGCGGTCTGGCCGGAGTCGCTTAGCGGAAGCGGAAACTCGGCCATCTCCTCCTTGCTGCTACGTGCAGGCTAGCCCGGGGTCAGTCCCCTCCCCACGCTCCAATTCGAATCTTCCTCCTCGCGCCGTCTCGTCACCAATGTGGCCCACGTTTTGTTTTTTCGTGTGACCGCGTCACACTCGGCCGCACTCCTCATGCCGGACATGCCCGCGCCGTTTCGCAGTCCTACTGGCCAACTAGCATCGGCTAGCTTGCTAGCTAGCTAATCTCTCCTAGCCGCAAGCTGCAAGTGAGTGATACCTTTGACCACTCACCGGTAGGTAACATAACACTCATTTTGACGCCCGATGTGGTTAATGGTTAACATGGGGGCTGAATCGCATGCTTAGATATGAGTCTTAGCTTGTTGGTGGATAGCTAAGCCGTCGTGTGGCTAATTTCTACTTTAGCCACACTCAAGTGAAAGCTTGGGGGCAAAGTGCTTCTTTAGCTCAGGTACAAGCGCACGGGACGGCGCTTAGCATTGCATAGCACGAGCATATGACAAATGAAGTATGTTATTTTTAGCTCATTAACCGCTCATTTGGGTACTTTGTAAAACATTTGCATGTTTTCAAGCCATTCTATTAGAGAGTGTTTGTAGGAAGTGTCCTTTTTTGTAAGGCTAAGTTAGCACAGCAAGTGCTAAGTTGGTAGGCGTGTCAGGCAGACTGCTTTGCCGGGTGGAGACTTTTCTAACGTCAATTTGATGCTCGTTAATCAGAACACCGTGTTGGACTTGCACCAAACGATGACAATAAAGGCTCTCTATTCCACGGTGACCTTTGTGTTCACTTGTCATGACGTCACCTGTGTGTTGCTACCAGCTGTTGATCTGAAGCGTTGGTAAATTCACTTCAAACGAGTCCATTTTATTTATAAAACCCTAACTCAGAGGATATTTTACGACAATGAGCAAGTCACCAACCAAACTCGTCATATATTGTATTATATATGTAGAAAAAAAACCTGAAACACACAGCCCTAAAAATAACAGCAATATTTTATTAACAATATTTCCCCAAAATTACATTCTGTCAAATGCTGAGTCCGGTTAGATCATTCACTTAGACCTGAATAAACCATACTAAGATTTTGGACTGTCGGCTGATGGGGTCCAAAGTAATTTTTAGGGGTCTAGTCAATAGTACTATTTCATCCATAGGGTACGTGAATCATCATTTTCTTTTTAAGAATCGTAAGAGACTTGATTGTATATGTTCAGAGGGAAGGCCAAGCTTCAAAAGTTATGTCTACGCCCGTAACCACTGGCTTGTTTGAACTTTGAAACTCCGCAGTGGCTAATTTCCCGGTTTGTTATGCAAACGAATTGACCTGTCGGTAGGTGCGTGTGCTTCGATATCCTTTTAAATATGTTTGGTCTGAGTTTGTCGATGCACACAGTAAGTGATTATTTTAAGAAGTAGTCTGAATAAACATACGGTTGTTTCAGTATTTTCGAGGTCAGGCTGTGCTAAAACGCTCCCCGTAATAATATCCGAGAAGTTCTGCTGGAGCCGTTGAGAAGGATCACCCGTGGGCGTGAGCGCTTCCTTGCTGGGTTACTTTGAAGGCAGAGTGAAGTACTTGAAGTCGGCAACATGTCCAGTTTTGTGGACAAAAAAAAAAAGAACCAACCGTTTCTAATTGTGAATTCTAGATCAGTAAGTCTGTCTGCTCACCCAAGCAGATAAAATCCATTTTCTGTGCCCATGAGTTGTTTGTTAATTTCCTATCATGTGATTTTCCAACTGAATATCTGCTCTGTCCTCATTTTATCACGGGCGCTTCGGAATCTGCTGCTCTGCCAGCGCGCGTGTGCGTGCGTGTGGGTGACTTAGCAGACAGTCAACAGCAAGTGAGCATGTCATTTAGCTGCCTTTGTTTGTCTTCTCTCACTCCGCAGTTCTCATCTCCCGCCGGCTGTGATTTTTGCTATCCGATGTTGCCCCGGAAAGAAAAAGGACACGGCCGGCTGTGAATGAGCGGCGTCCCAGACTCAAAGTCCAGCGAGCGTAGCAAGAGGAGAAGCCCGATTCTGCATTATTCTTGAGTAACAGGTGTGCAGGACACTGACATATGCTCCCTTTATTGCTACAATAGCTAATGCAAGGTTTCCACAAACTCTTTTGACAGATGAAATTGAGAAATTGTGAGGTCTCATTTTGCCATAGCAAACCCTAACCATTGATTACAAAAATATCCGTGTGAAAACGTCTCAATTCCCCCCCGCCCCCACCCAACTCCTCTTCAGATCCCTACGCGGCTCGACGGCCCGCCGGTTGCCATGTCGACCTCATCGCTACGGCGACAAGTGAAGAACATTGTCCACAACTATTCCGAGGCTGAAATCAAGGTTATATGTTGTGCCTTATATGGCAGCTACTTGCACTGCCTTTTTTTTTTATTTTATTTTTGTCTCTGTCGAAACACCCACATCCCCTTTTCTGGGCACATTTTCTACCAGCTCATGTTTGCCATCTTCCGTCACACTGATAGCAAAATGTCTGTTGCTAATCATGTGTTCCTTTTTTTTTTTTTTCTCTCTCTTTGCTTTCATTATATATCTGCATAGTCGAGCATAATTACATTAAGCTGTCACAAATTGTTACACGATGGCCGTCTGTCCCTCATTTAGGTTCGGGAAGCGACGTCCAATGACCCGTGGGGCCCCAGCAGCTCTCTGATGTCCGAGATCGCCGATCTGACGTACAGTGTCGTGGCCTTCTCGGAAATCATGAGCATGGTGTGGAAGCGCCTCAACGACCACGGCAAGAACTGGAGGCACGTGTACAAGGTGCGCATGACTGACTTGCAGACTTGAGCCTTGTTTGTGGGAGGATGTGGATTTTATTTTAAATTATGAATTGGATTTCATAACGTTATTTTTATTTTATGGCCCCTAGATGTTTACCTAACTGTCCCTAATTGGCCGCAGTTTGTAATCACACACAAATGTGTTTGGAATGGCAGTAGTTTTATTTGTTTTTTTATATTTTTGTAAGCTATCGTGTTCATGTGTGCCAGGCCATGACTCTCATGGAATATCTGATCAAGACGGGTTCCGAGCGGGTCGCCCAGCAGTGCCGAGAGAACATTTACGCAGTGCAGACCCTGAAGGATTTCCAGTACATCGACAGGGATGGCAAAGATCAGGTATGCAAACACGCCGAGGTGTTTGGATGGTGAAATTCAAATTGATTCGTTCCAAAGTTGTGCCCAAAGCGTTCTCGAGTCCAAAGCGTTGGAGCGCACAAAGCCGGCTATAAAATAACACTTTATGGGACACTTTATAACACTTTATAACAGCTTTACAATTGCTTACACTAACTCAGCACTGCGATGCAAGTGATTTACTTTCTTTACAGCGGTACTTTGAGGTCTTTGTCGTGAATTTTGCAGGGCGTGAATGTGCGCGAGAAAGCCAAACAGCTGGTGATCCTGCTGAAAGATGAAGAGCGACTAAGAGAGGAGAGGATCCACGCCCTCAAAACCAAAGAGAAGATGGCACAGACCTCCAGCGGTGAGACTCTTTTGTTTGGTGACCTCCCCCAGCACACTCACCGTCTCGCCACGTTGCCTTCCAGCTTCTTCGGCGCCATCGGCACCCAACCTGGGGGGCAGCCTGTCGCTGGGCTCCCACTCAGGCGGGGCAGACCCCGAGCAGGCGTGGCCGCAGAGCTCCGGAGAGGAGGACCTCCAGCTCCAGCTGGCTTTGGCCATGAGTAAAGAAGAAGCTGAGCAGGTAGCGCAAAGCAGTCGAGTGGGCGAAAAGAAACACATTTTTCGTCTAAGTCGGCGGTTTCACACTACACCGGCAAGCGTATGCAATGAAGATTCACTCGCGTGTAGCTTTGCTCTCATGATGTAACCCCTGACCTCCCCCAGACTAGCAAGGACCCTCTGGAGGACGCCGAGATGCACTATGCACTGACACTCAGCAAAGAGATGCTTCAAGAGGTTAGGGCCAGTCGGCAGGCACGGCCGGCCGGCCCGCCAGTCGGCCATCCGCTATCTTGACTTTCTCTCCTCTGGAATTCACAGCGTTGTCCAATCAAAATGACAAATGGTTGCTCATATTTGGCACGCTTCCTTTTCATACTAAATTCAAACAAATTGTTAGCGGTGCTTTTACACCTGTAGTTTGCTTTTTGTGATCCGCCTTACTTTTGTCCATTTCCTCCCTGGTTTGGTTTCCTTTGACACAATTAAATTAAAAAATAGCAATAGGTCTCATAGAATGTTAAACTGAAGAGCCCGTGTACACCCTCGACACCGATCGTTCATTTGCCAATTGCCGCAGTTTCATCGAAACGATTCATTTGAGCCCTGACCAAAGTTCATTACTGTCATGACTCAACACTCGACCAAATAAACCACACCAAAGGAGGAAATGGCCTAGATTATAATTTAAAAAGGAACAAGCACGAGAAAATGTGTAATTTGTATCTTATCATGTGTCTGATTATTTCAACCTAATCAATCCCGTTTGTGGAATTCGCATGCCAAATATGTTCGATTTAACCCTGAATGGTGGAGTGTGCAAATATTGATTCTTCTTTCCTCATGCACTGAACTTTGGGCTGGAATTGAAATCCCTCCTACTGACATCTCACTCGTGTTCTTCTCCTGGGTTTCTTTCCGAGCGCTTAACATCACACACAGTCAAGTGTTTGTTTCTCAGCTCTTCGATAAAATGTCATTCAGTAGGCCAGTCTTTTTGTTTGGTTAGCTCCGGTGGCTGTTTCCTCCTAAACAGAAAAGTGGCAAAGTGCAGTTCACATAAGACTTGAAACTGGCAGATAGTTGGGTCAGCATGTCCTACTTGGTCTTTCAAACAGATTGTCATGATCTTAAAAAAGAATCTCATGTGTCCAAATTAATTTTTATTCATTCCAATCTTATTGCCGACCTCATTGTGCGTCAAACTTTGCTCATGTCACTGTGTTTGTGCGTGTGTGTGACTGGCAGGAAGAGCGACTTCGTAGAGGCGACGACTTGCGACTGCAGATGGCCATCGAGGAAAGCAAGAGGGAGAAAGCCAAGCCAGAAGAGGTGCGTGCGCATGTGTGTGCGCTGCATTTGCCAAATGTAAATTAAACTTTGTATAATTCCTGCCAAGTGGTAACATAACAGATGACATTGCTGAATGTTCTGTGCTGGACAGAACTCTCTCCTGGAGCTGAACGCCGTGGACCCCTGGGGGGCGCCTGCAACTGCCGCCGCCGCTCCCGCCCCCACCGTGGGTTCAGCCGGCCCCTCCCCTCCGCCAAGCCTTCCCATCGCCACTTCGGGCCCATGGGGCGCGACCGCCACAGACCCGTGGGGGGTCGCCTCGCCCGCTTCCCCAACCGGCTCCGACCCCTGGGTCGGGGGGCCGCCGCCAACTATAGCCCCTCCTCCGGACCCCTGGGGAGAGACGTCCAACAGCGTTCACAACGCGGACCCCTGGGCAAGCTCAGGTAGGCAACAATAAGAGCTCGCCCTGCCTGCCCGTGTTTTCGCCACGCAGTGTCCATGTTGTTACGCTTTTGCCATTTCTTGTCATTACATGCTTTCTGCTTCATGTGGAGGAAAGCATGCTTGTGAAATTCATCCTCCCTGTGTGTCGAAAGCAGGATGCAAATCGGTTTTTTTCGATTTGGGTTTGACTGGTCGTTTCCCAAGCAGAGTGCTCTCATGTTTGCATGGGTGAGGCCGCAAAAAGGAGAGTAAACAAAATGGCTGGCCACCAGTGTGTTACACCAGAGTCTCTGTTTCGGAAATAAACTTCCTGCTTTGTCCTGACTGTGGATTTCTAGCAGGGCTGGGCGATTGATCTTAAAGTTAGCTAAATTTAAAAAAATAAAAATAAAAGGCCTTTAATTTTTTGGGTGAATTTACTCATAGCAAAATAAATTCACAATGGAAAATTAGGGCTCTCACAAACCAATTTTTTTGAATCAATTGTCATATCGATTATTCCAATCAATTACTAATATTAACACTATTTTCATATATCTTTTTTCGGAATTGTTGAATTGCCCAGCCCTAATTTGTATCTGTAAGGTGTTGTTAACCCTCCCCTTCCACTCCTGCATCCACCACCCCCTCCCCCTGTAGCCGTGACACCCCCCAGTGTCGACCCCTGGGGCCCCTCAGTGCCACCCAGCACTTCCTCCTCAGGGGGGCCGGTAGACCCCTGGGCGAAGGACGTGCCTGTCCCTGCCTCTGACCCAATCACCTCCGACATCTGGAGTGACTCCGCCAAACACACTAACGGCACAGGTACATTCACGTCCATGAGTCACTTGCGGGAATGACTGTACACACACACACGCGTACACACACACACACACACACACACACACACACACACACACACACGCAGAGTGTACTGTTGTCTTTGTCCAACATTTCATCCCCTTCAAGTAGACGTGGTTAGACTTCCTGTCTTTGTCCAGTGGCCGACTTTGCGCTCTTCATTTCTCAGGAGACCCTGAGCGACGAGGGTCCTCGGCCACAGGCTGCAACAGCACCGGCTCGCCCGAACCTTTTGACCTCACGTCCCTCGGCTCTTCCCTTCCTGTCCGCAAGACTCCCGAGTCCTTCCTCGGGCCCAACGCATCTCTGGTTGATCTCGACTCGCTGGTGTCGTCCAAACCCAAGCCCAAACAGCCGCCGCCTCCTTCCATCTCCTCGTCGTCGGCGCACAACCCCTTCCTCCAGAACACAGGTGAGCTAATTCCTGATAGCTCGATGGATTGTGTCCATAATGTATACACACAGAGCTTTCTGGTTCCGTGATTCCACAGACAGTTAAAATCAGGTCAAGGTGCCTCCTATTTATCACAGTGTGGCCCCTTTTCCCCCTCAGGCTCCTCCCCGGTACCCGGCATGGCCGTGACCCCGGGCAGCACCATCTCCAGCCGCGGCGTCTCCCCGACCCCGGCCTCGTCCAACCCTTTCGGCGTGGCTCCGCCCATGAGCTCTATCTCTCCTCAGCCCTCGTCGCTGGGCCTTAGTGGTCTTCGCGCCAGCCCTGTGCCTCCCAACCCCTTGCTGGGCATGCAGGTCCCCGCCATGGGCCTCATGGGTGCCCCGGGCATGGGCCTAGGTGTGATGCAGGCTGGCCCCATGGGCTACGGCGGGCTGTCCCCAATGGCGCCGCCCACTTCCGGCATGATAGGCCCAGGAGGGATCGCGCCCCCTCAGCTGATTTTGGGCGGGCCCGGCAGAGCAGGAGAAATGATGGGCGCGGGGGGTGCGGTGGGGGGCGCCGGGACAACGGGAGCCAGCACCAATCCGTTTCTTCTTTGAGGACGTGTCGGCGCTCGCTCGCTGGAACCTCCTCCGTCGTAACCTGCTGCTCCCTTTTTATTCAACACGCGCAAATTTCCACTCGGCTATACCGAAAAGAAAATCACATTTCTGTCCAAAATGCATTTCACAGAGGACTCGTTTATTTCACCACGTTCATTTCAAGAGGGGTTATTATGGGGGTCCGGGGGGAAAGAGAGATCTATTTATTTAGTAGTCTTTATGGTCCGTGTGAAGCTCATCTCTAACATTTGCGCGCTGAGAGAGAAAAAAAAAAGCGGCCAAGGACAAATAACAAAACAAAAGGTGAAAGAAACTCTGCCTCCTCTTCCTCAACAAACTGAATCTATGAGAGGAAAAGCGCGCATGAAGAAATTTTTTTTTTTTTCTTCAAACTGCACATGGACTGAAAAGAAAAACACACATTTCAGGTACAATGTGGGTCAAATCATTTCAATTAATTTAAACCTAATTTATTTCATCCACTTTTTTGGGAACAATCAAGGAAAATCAAATGTGATCATGCCATATATAAATAAATCCAATGCTTATTTTCCTTATTTCCTAATTGCTGTGGAAGCTCAATCGGCTGACTGATCCGAGACCCGTGTGTGAAGAAAATGTTGCGTGGGTGCCGGATGAAGAACTTGTGCAAGTTTGAAATATTTCCAATGCCTTTGTGTGTACGTTTTAAGCCGCCCTTGTTTTCGTTTCATGTTCTGTCTTCTTTTAGTGAGTCGCTCACAAGTCCTAATTTGCATCCATTTGTTTTGTTTTGAAAGACTAACCTGTATTACTACTTTGCATTGTCGGAATTTCAAATGAGTTGTTGTTCTTATCGCCGATCTGATTTCATTTTTTTGATAGTCCGCAACATTTCAATCCCGTTTCTCAAACGTTGCGGTGTTTTTTTTTCTGTTCAAAGACAGACATTGAGAAAACAAACGAGTGGAGGAGATGAACAGAGACTTGACAACATGCTCCATGCTGTTCTTTTAATTTACACATTTTATATCGACAAGGAAAAAAAAAAATCTTATACTGGGTGAATTTGCCTGTGAACGTTCACATTTGACAAGTTAAAAGAAAGCTATTAATGAAATTTAACAAAAGCCAACAGGAAGCAGGCGTCATGGCTGGTTTCATGCTTGTGCTGTACTTTCACGTCTTTATCCTATTTGCAATTTTTACTGCTGCAGAGTACAATAATGTGACAAGAATAAATGTATATTTTATTTTCCTTGATCCATTCGATTTTTAAATCCAATGCAAAAACACAACCTGCAAAACAAATGTAGCAAGAAGCGCTTCAAAAATATTGCACTGTTTATCTTTTGCTCACTGATGTCAGGCGAGTAGGGAATCCCAGTCAAAGTCGTCCTGGATCTCCTCACTGTTGCTGCTCTTAAAAGACGGACGAGGTCGCGGTGCCGTCGCTTGAGCCTGCGCGCCACCTGAGACGCACAAACACGATCACCAGCGGCCGCAAACAAAACTGCCGCTCTGGAGAATATACCCAGAAATGTCGACAAAGTCGTCTTTTGATAGACTGTTGATTAGTTTCGAAAAACAGCCTTGATGATGCAAAGTGATTTGACGGCTTTCAGTGTGTTGATAGACAGGAAGATGGCAGAGCCAAGAAAAAGTCAAAGCCACTCAATAGCCAAGCTCAACTTTGATCGTCAAGGAGGAAGCGGGTTGCCAAAAGTCATCAAGATGTTCTGCTATGCAGAGAAGAGTTCCACAAGAGGACATAACCAGCTCTTACCAGCTGTGCTTGCAGGTCGATGAAGGTTGTAACCCTGCGTGTGAAGAGGCCTGCGGAGCAACGGCGAACCGTTGACAGGGCCGTAGTGGAAAGACGACGGATGGGCAGCGAAATGCGGCGGCGGCAGCATGTTGTAGGAGCAAGGCTGAGGCAACGAGGGGTGCTGCGGGCCCAGAGCCAGCGGGGAGTGACTCCCCGAGGTCAGCATGCCTTTCTGGGCAAAGAAGCGGTTGAGGGAATCGCACAGAGATGTGAAGAGCGCCGGGTCCAAAGCCCAGTCGCACAGCTCCGCTTGGCGCATACTCTCCAGCAGGTCTGACCACACAAAGTAAGGAAAATTTTAACTTGGACGGTCTCGTGTTATTCGGGGGGTGGCTCGACATTCTCACCTGGGTGACTGGAGAGGTCGATATTGGCCCAGTCCAGGTTGCTGGCGATGCGGAAGCTCTCCTTCAGAGAGTCCGTGCTTGTGAACCAGTCAGCTGGTACTGCTAGAAAAAACAAAGCGGCAATTTAAGACCTTCAGAGACTTGTAGAATTTAGTGGCCGGTGAATTTGGATGTATTTGTAGACTCACTGTGCTGCGAATGGCGCACCGTGTCACTGGGAGGGGCAGGTGGTGGCGCCAGTGGTGCGAGGTGAGGTGACATGGGCAGGAGAGTCGGAGTGTGAAGCGGGGTGATGTCGTTGCTCGGTAGAGACACAGCGGTAGAATCGGCTGGTTAAAAAAAAAAAACGGAAACATATTTGGTCATCTGAATGGGAATTTTCATTGTCATTTTGTGTTTTTTTTAACCTACGGAGACAGGATCATGTAGATTAGTCGCACTGTGATATCACACACTTACCTTGCGAGCCTCCTCTCTCCCTCATACTCTTGAAGAGTGACTTAAAAGACGCATACAAGTTAGGTAAGTTCATCTCGTCGAAGGTGAATCGCAGCTGGGGGTCGGCCGTGGGGTGTCCCGACTCGGCTGACGAGGGAGCGGTCACGGGTAGAGGAAAAGGGGAAGAAAAAGTGAGAGACGAGGCAGTGGGTTGAGAAGAGGAGGAAGAGGGACCAGGTTCCGGTCCTGAGTGGGCACGGAATGGCTGACAGGCGCTAGCAGCGGAAAGTGGCGCGATAGGGGGAGTCGGGCCGGGTCTGGGGGGTGCGTTGATCGGGGTGGCAGCAGATGATGTGTAAGGTTGCTGCAAAAACACAATGTGAATTTGGTTATGCCTTTAATAATGTCATAACAGTGTGATCGTCGTGGCATTAACTTGTTAGTTTTGACGTCTATAGTCGTCAATGAGTGGATGAAGTTTGTTACCTTGCATGGGGGAGGAGAGAGGGAGGCGGGGCGGAGCGGCTGCTGCAGGGACCTTTCAATTGCTATGTCTTTTTGGCAAGCTGGATGAAGAGAGGGGCCTCTTTCTAGTTCTTCTGGAGCCTGTAAAGTAAAAATGGTAGCTCTCATCACAACTGATAAACTCAAAATGTGTCACCGAATGATTCAATTAAATGTAACAAGTGTGTTTTTTTAGTAGACTGATTTTGACGAATCAACACTCACGTCAAGTCTTTTCTGTTCCTCGTCCGGAAAAGGGCGTTTGGACGCCCTGGGTTGATTGGACACCGCAGGTCCATCCATTGTCCAATAGGAGCCCTGGAAAAGTCAAAGCAACAACATATTTGATTGGGTGAGATCCGGTGGTGAGCTTTACAACTATTCACCTTGCCAGGGTCGTTGTGCGGACGGGGAACTTTCCTGAAGCATTTATTGAGGGACAGATTGTGTCGAATGGAGTTCTGTGAAGGAGAACATTACGTGACGGTGAGAGCAGTCAAAGCAAATATTATTCAAATGAATCCAAGACAGTGCATCTTTGTTAGTATCTTCTTATTCTTGGTTTATAAATGAAGTTACAAAGCCTGGAAATAATTAATTGACACGTCTGGTTACCTTCCATCCGCGGCCCGTGTGACTGTAGTAGGGGAAGGCGTCACTGATCCAGGTGTAGATGTCATTCAGGCTCAGCTTCCTCTCCGGCGCGGCCGTGATGGCCATGGCGATGAGGGTGGCGTAGCTGTGGGGGGGTTTGCCTTTGGGGTTGGCCGGGGAGGGGTCGTGCGCGGAAGCCAGCGCATCTCCTCTGTCCCTCCTCCTCTCTCCTCCGCGTTCGCGACCCGAACGCAGGCTGCTGATTCCCAGTTGCGGCAGCCAGTCGATGCTGGTGAGACTGGAGTCCAAGTTGGAGGACATGTTGGGAGTCTACAGACGAATCAGCGGGGTTCCTTTATGAGGCAGATAGTGGACTTTTGAGTTGCATACTTTCACTTTAGCAAAAAGGAGGATCCAATCGCAATACACTTCACGCAACCTTCTTGCGGCCACTCGAGGGCCGCGGCCTTGAAAAAAAACAACAATTTCATGCTGCCAGTGGTGCGCAAAATCAAATGCACTCACCGCACCCTCTCCCACCAGCTCACCTTCAGATCGTCCCCCTACAGCATCGTAATCCCCTCCAGAGTTTCAGTCGGAAAAAAAAAACTTTCGTGAAACTTTGTTCACAACGAGACCTATCGGGTGAGCTTCCTTTTTTCTTCCCCTCCCTTTTTCTGCCTGTGCATGAATGACGTCACCTGCCCCGCCCTCCTAGGTGACATCATCGCTTTTGGACACCTCCTCTTGCAAGCTTACGGGCCAACAAACAGGAGGGAGCATGTCAAATCTGACTACTGTACAGTATGGGAAGTCGTTATGTCATATCATTGGTATCCATTTAAAGTCTTTAAAACATCTCGCATTTGAGTGCACATATGTTGTTTTCCTCATCGTACATTAGTTGAAAAAAAAAAAAGTTACTACTAGACGCAGTCATCCAACTAGTGAGGACAAAGAGCACACTCGTATGAGAAAAAAATCAATGAACGGCTCAAATATCTGTCCATGTTACTGCTATTAACAATCACTCAGACAAACAGACATACCCGATTAATAATGCAACATCCTTTTATTGAAGGACTCCGCATGTAGATTGCTTTGGAAATATGTGTTGTTGGGAAATGTTCTTTTGTTTCTTCTTAGAGCGCACTGAAATAGGCGAGGAGGCCAGTGTCTGGGGATGGCTGCATCATAAGCTGCTGGATCTGGTGGGTGACAGAAAATGAGGAATTAGATATAAATAGCCTAGCTACTCTAGCTAGCTAGATGGACAGTCATTTTCTCCATCCATTCTCATTTGCTTTTGCAAGGTGTCCCTAAAGGTGTGACTAAAGCACATGATAAGTACCTCCTTGAAGTTGGGGTGCTTGGCGCCTTGGACCAGCTGCAGTAGGACGGCCTCGGTAGTGGTGAGGAAGGCGCCGCTCTGCTTCAGGCGGGACAGAGCGAACAAGCGGTCTGTCTGGCTGCACGAAAAAAAAGAAAAACGGACACGCATTGAGCTGTGGAAACATGAAGGATGGCGCCGTATCAACGGCTACCTCCGCGACGAGACGGCGTCCGACACGATGTGGACTTCAGTTCCCTTTTCCAGTAGATCGAATGCCGTACACTGCGAAAAGAGCAAAGGTGAATCAGACGGAGCTTTTGACAGATTTCCTGAAGCGGTCGCAAATGTGTTTACCGCAATACAAGCGTGCGCCTCGATGCCACACAGGATGGCCTGCTTGGGGTTCCCCAGAGCCTGCATCTCCTTCTGCACCTCCTCTATCATCATGGTGAAGGACGTTTTTGCGTGAGCTGTCAGGCCCTCCGCTCCCAGCTCCGGCACTGTGGGGCCCAAACCTTTCGGATACTGCTCAGTCAGGATAGCAGGGATCCCCAGAATCCGGCTGGCCTATCACAATAGGGGGAATTTTAGATTGAAGAGGAAGGAAGTTTTCTTTTAATTTAACTCCAAGGCGAAAGTTGCAACCTGGAGCAATCTGGCAGCATTGCTAACAATGTTGGTGAATTGGAAGATGTTGGGTCGGAACTTCTCTTGCATGTCGCACAGGAGAAGCACCGTATCCTTGGTGGAGAGCCTGCCGATGCCTGCCACTGTCAACATTACATTATGTACACGCATGTAAGCTGGTGGAAGGTTGAGCCAGTGATTGTTTTGGCTCTGTGGCATGCTCTCGGATTCACGCGGGACAGTTTTGGTAGAATGACTACAATCAAAGTAATAACAAGGCTGCCTCTGCAAGGCCAAGGTGACTTACTGTTGATGATTGACTGTGAAGCGCACTGTTTAAAGTTCCAACTGTCAAACTGTCCTCATGTGACACCACCACCTGAGTTCAAAGAGAAAGCGTACGGATGCTAATAGGAAAGAGTAAGTTCCATCCAAGTTTTCAGAAAGCACAATTAACTCAATGGGGATCATAGGGCTTATTCGGTTAACGAAATAAACAGAGAGGTCAACAATAACAAACCTGAGCAAAGACAGCTCGCGAGCATAAGTGCAGGCTGCAGAGTGCTTTACGTTCGTTTAAACCACGCCTGGAGCGTAACGACCAATAGAATCAGGTGTCTTGGTGGATGACGTCCTTGTTAACCAATGGTAGATGGAAGCGGAAGACGAATCACATCAGGTTTAGTCGTCGCTAAAGATGTCTGACAATGCGGATTCACCAACAGAGACCCCGAAAGAGGAGCTACACTCACCTCCCGAAGACTCGACGACTAACGAAGAGAAAAAAAAGAGTAAGAACGTGCATTTTATGCACTTTTACTAATTTAACGTATCATAACGACTATCGAAACCGAGGTAAACAACTTCTTCTGGGTTTGTGACGTAATTATCAGCCGACCAATCGGGTCGTTGCATTCTAGAAATCTGCCCAATGAGTGTATCGGTTGTTTACACGTGTTTTCAGTTGCGGAAGCAGCTAATGCAAACGTTTATATGCATAAATACTGAGTTACCTACATTTAATATTATCTTCATTCAAATACAATGGTTTGGTCATAAGGTTACGTGTAGCGATTACACGTTTGGTAAAAGGAGTACGTTAAATAGATGTCAAAAGTATTGCCATCAGCTGTCAAATCCACATTAGATTGTAAATGAAAACCAGTTTAATGCAATTTAATTTATGAGGTGGCATGTATAAAAAAAAAAGTACTGTAACAAAGCATTTGTACGTTGCTGCGTTCCACTGCCCCAAATATTGATCAGAAAGAAAAAAAGACTCGTCTTTCTTCAATGTGTAGTTGATGTCCTGCTGAAGGCAGTTGGGGACACCCCCATTATGAAAACCAAGAAATGGGCCGTGGAAAGGAGCAGGACGGTGCAGTCGCTTTCTCAGTTTATCGCTCGCTTCCTCAAGATGGATGCCAATGAACAACTGGTGAGTGACCACTCAAATTCCCATGCAGAAACAGTTTCTTCATTGTAGGCACATCATTACAACTCTGACACAAGTATTTCTTCACAGTTCATCTACGTTAACCAGTCATTTGCGCCCTCACCGGACCAAGAAGTGGGGATCCTCTTTGATGTAAGTACCCCAAGAAAAACAATTTCATGACCATTGTTACTTGACTAGATCCACCAGCACTGCAGTCATATTTGTTTGAGTTCAAGAACGCTGGGTAGGCTTTCATAAACTAGCTCTCTGTTCAGTCAATTGCCACACTTCTAGTTAAAGTACTAAAATGCAGGGATTTCAAGTAAATTAAACGGCCGCAGCTTTGGCCAGCAGAGGGCGCCAGATGGGTCAAGTTCATCGCGACTATGTTGAGATCTAAACAATGTTTTGTTTCTCTTTCAGTGTTTTGGAAGTGACAGCAAACTGGTTCTGCATTATTGTAAATCTCAAGCTTGGGGTTGATTTCAATTTTGGCTCTGATTTGTCTATTTTAAAAGAGATTATATGAGTTTAGCAACATTATTTTCTACAAATCAAAACAATTGAAAGCAGACCTAACTATTTGTGTACATTAATGTTACTAAAATGCCTGAAATGTGTTCTAAATAGATGGTGAAAATGCATAAAATGGCTCCTTTAACATCAGAGCTAACACATTTATTATGTTTCATGTACATATTGTAAATAAATGATCAACAATATCCAATTTATTTTTGTGTTTCTTTGTATAATAACAAAAATTAAAACCGCAGGATTTAGTTTTTAAACAGAAAATGGAGCAAAAAGGTTTGTTACTATTCAAGTGGTTTACAACTTATTCCACTGTGGATATTTTTAGTGGTAAAGGTGGTCAAGGAACACCCGGTGAAAGAGTTCACAATGGTCCATCAGTACACTAGTGGGTAGATTTAGAGGGATTGCATGAATCCAGTTGAGTTTGAGCAACCGATTCCCAAGAAAGAAGACCGACTGTGCGTATTTACTATTGGCCGGGAGGATTAACAGGAGGGGGCGGCGGCCTCACTGGTGTAGAGTCACTGATGCTCATCCAGGACGAGGGAACGCTGGCGATAATGCTCAAAAGGTGCCGTGGCTTCTCGAGACATTTGTTGAAGATGGAAAAATGTTATTTTTGACTTGGAGCCCATGGATTGAACAAAGATGAGTGAGGACTGCGAGGCTACTCCACTGCCAGCGGTGAACACTGGATGACGTTTTACAATTTGATGCAACTCATACGCCGGATAACCACTTTGGTAAGTAACTGATGCTATGAAGTCAGGTTTGCCTCATTTTTGAAGATTGGCGATCCACATATATTTTTTGGGAGAGTTAAAATTGTAAATACTGTCACTGTGGTTTTCATCCAGCCTCAGAAATGACGAACATGTCACAACTTTTCATAAAGTCTTAAAATGATGTCTCGAACGACGTTTGTTGTGTTTCAAACTACACCTATCGCACAAACAGATTACAGATTGACGGGGATTACGGACAGAAATTAGGATGGACGCTTTAGTCATAATTTCATCATCTCTTGCTTTTTTTGTCTCCTTTCTTGACCTCGTAGAGCGCCGGCGTCCATAATGACCAGCGGGCCAGGGAGTCTCAAACAGGAGGTGGGGAGGAAGTCCATGGTGCGGCCCAGTTAGGTAACAGTAAAAATCAAGAGTAAGCTTTCCAGGCAAGCCCTCCTCCAGCTATTCTCTCTTTATGTGAACCGCAGAAATCCCCTTTTGTGCATTTTTACCTCCATCTGTTTGCCCGCACATGCATCAACTTGATCGCATCTTCCTCTCCTGCCTTTCCTTTTAATCACTCGGGCGGTTACGTCACGTTTGCTGCACGGCCGGCGGCTCATCACCTCCCGACCCGCCTCCACACCAGAGGCGTCCGCCGCGCCGCATTCATCCGCCCTTCCCCGTGGCCACTGCGCCGCATTCGTCCACCGCCCTGCCCCGGTGCCTTCGGCCATGCCGGAGCGCATGTCGCGCCGCTCCCGCTCCCTGCTCTCCCTGACCTTGACCTCGCTGGCCCTGGCGCTCTCCATCCTGGCCCTGTGCACCTCCTACTGGTGCGAGGGGACCCACAAGGTGGTCAAGCCTCTCTGCCTGTCGCCCGTCAAGATGAAGAACTGCGGGCAGAACAATAGCGAGCCTTACACCACAGGTACGTGATTTTCATACTTGATGTGAATCCTCACGTTTTGAAACTGTGTCACTCACTGCGGTGGATGAGTGTCGGGCTTCTCGAAAACCTATTGTCCTTCGTGTAATTTATTTTTTTAATCTCGTTTTACCCATCGCTCACTTTTAATTATGGATGACTTTAATCTGTGGACACGCCTCCGAGGGAGGCGGTTGTCTTCATCTGCTTTTTATTTCCCCACCATATATGCTTAATTCACAACAGGATTACACACATAAAGGAATTAACTAGGATCTCACTGTGTACACTTAAAAAAAAATGTACAGGATGTACTTCGGGCAATGTACAGTGTTGGCTTAAAGTTATTGGAACATCTCTAGACCTGATTTATGGACCTAATGAGATTGCGTTTAGGTGAGGACAGGACAGGATAGAAAGAAGGTTATCCCAGATGGAAATTTGTTTTGGACGCTGCTACATTGCTGCACCTACAAATATTAGGTGTTCAGATTGCATTATATATTTTGTAAAGGTGACTTTTTTTTTTTTAACAAAATAGTTTGAAACCAAAACAAACCCATGAAACAAACCTAGACAAAAATGATGCTATTCCTCCAAATAGAATGAGAATAATTTTACCATTTAGCCAATTAGCATAGATAATCCGTTTTTAATTTGAGGTTATTGACAAGGTTTGTACGACCAGAGAAAGTGAAGGTTGTCTCAGGAGATAAGAAGGAAAATTCTGGACAAGCATGCTAATGCTTGATGTTTCTGTGACTACAGCGATGCTGCATTTGCTTCCATTAGTCGGCCACAATGTCCAACGCTGTCATGTGTATGTGTGTAAGCGTCGCCCTACTTGTGTGCCATCCCACAGAGAGCCCGACCCAAAACCCTTTCAACCGCACACTGTCTCCAGCCAGACGTGAGGAGTTGGCCAAGATCCGCCAGAGGCAGCTGGCCAACGCTGTTCACTACATTTGGGAGACGGGCGAGGACAAGTTCGCCTTCAGATATTTTCACACCGGCTTTTGGGAAAGCTGCGAGAAACACAGTGATGGTGAGCAGAGGTGGCAGCGAGAGAAATGCTGACGCGGCAACTTGGTACAATGTCATTATTTGAGATACAGTAACGACACACAAGCTATTGAAATAACTTTTATGAGTCAAATCTTCACAAAATGGATACCTTAAACTAACTATTATCACCACTTGTTTTCTTGGCAGGGGAGAAATGCCGAAGCTTCATCGAGTTGACTCCAGGGGAGACGCAAGGTGAGGTTGATGTTACTCCCTGAGCGACACTCCTCAAAGTCTTCACTCGTCCTTCTTCGATGCCGTTGCCACAGGTGTGCTTTGGTTGTCGGTCATCTCCGAGTTCACGTACATTGGCCTGCTGGGGATGGGCTTCTTGCTCATGTGGCTGGAAGTCTTGTGCTCGCACAAGGAGATGCACTCACTGAAAATCAGTGCCTATGCTGCAATGTGCACTGTGCTCTCAGGTGAGAAGAAAAAAAAATATATATTTTTTTCCTGAGTATATAAGTTCCTGAGTCGCAATCGCACCATCTTCTTCAACATAATGGTTTTTTTCACACCGTTCCATCCCCACTGCAGGTCTTCTCGGGATGGTGGCCCACATGATGTACACCACCGTGTTCCAGATGACGGTCATCGTGGGCCCCAAAGACTGGAGGCCTCAGTCGTGGGACTACGGCTGGTCTTTTGCGTAGGTTGCTGACAAATGTACCCTAAGATGTACCAGGCCTGGCTGTATTTTTGTTTTGCAGACTGCTTTATGTTTGCAAATGTGCTGCTTGTAGTCTTGCCTGGGTGTCCTTCAGCTGCTGCATGGGCGCCGCCGTGGTCACGCTCAACTCCTACACCAAGACCATCATCGAGCTGCGCCGCAAGCAGAGGCTTCGTCTGGAGGAGGCCAGAGCGGCCGCCCGGGCCCCCTGCTACGAGGAAGTGGTCTCTGGCGGCGGCGGTGGCGCGGGGGGCTTCTACTCGGTCAGCGGCCTGCTGCAGTGTCCCGACGGCATGATCGACGTGGCCTGGGCCCCCAACGGCAGCGTGGTGGGCAACGGGGACGTACCGACGCTGGTTTTAGTGGGAGGCTGCGGTACGGATGGCTGTGAGGACTGCGAGAGAGAGATGGATGAGATGGAAGGGCCCGTGGACAGAGTGGACTCCCCTTGCTGAAAGCTGGGAGACTCACGGACAAGGTGAAGGAAGCATTTGTTGAACTCTGCACATCAAGTCTGACCATATGGAACAGAGGCCAAACGACTTGCAGGGACAGATGTTCTCTGTGGGGGGTCCTCAGTGCCTCACGGGAGGAAGGCGCGTTACACATTCAACAGACACTTCATTAGGTACACCTGCACAACCGAGTGACAGCCAATAAGAGACTATTGTAAATCAATCATAAACCTCTCAAGGAAATGGATTGTAGAATAAACTCGCCGGTCAGAATCAGACATTCGTTGCAGTCTTGCAAAAAAAAGAGAGTCAAGATTACATTTTTAATGCTGGTATAAGAAACCCGTTTGCAGACAAACCTGAGCACGAGATGAACATATACAGTAGATAGATGGGCCGAGAGAGAAAGATTATAGAGATTTTCAAAAGTCTGCTCTCTGATGTTGAACAGAAGATTATGTGTAAAGCAGTAATCCACAGTTGGACGCAAAGACAAGTAGAGATGGGTCGGGAGGTTTGCTGAGGGGGGCGGGGGTCACAAGGAAAGTTGGAAAGAGGCGCTGGCACGCACACACAAAATGAATCTTGGTGACAATACACGTGGAGAATGTGCACAACACTTCCCGTCAGGAAAGCTCAAATTGTCCTACTGTCCATTAAATGGAGCCAAATTCATTATAATGACTTTAGGTTACACATTTGGGATAATCCAGGATTTGCCGTCTGGGGATAAATACAATTGAAAAGTGTCATCAACAATTTTATCACTCGCCACCAGCACTGCTATCAGGTACTTCTACTGTAAACTCCGATATTTCGTACTCGTTCATCTGTCATTTATCCTCACAAATATAATATGGTGAACAGTTAAAAACGTGCTATGCTTTTTTAAAAATGGTTGTCCACGTTTACATGACAATAAATCGTACATTCAAGCCGACATGTATGTGAAAACCTTTAATGTCATAAGTTACATCAGAAGTAAAACAACTACATATGTTCCAATAGCTGTTAAAAAAACAAAAAACAAACAATCAGTTATGACGCTTTCGCGATCGTCCAGAGTACGGCTTGTTTTTATTACAGTCCCCAGATGTACAGTAAACAGATATTTTCACATAATCTTACTTTTGGCTGAACAAATAAAACTTTAAAACGCTATACAGTCATTACTCGCTATATGAATTAGTTTCTATGTTGACTACCCAAAATAATAAAACCACGACTTTACATAATATTTTATGTTAAAACTATTTGAGTTGAACACACAAATATACACGTTCATGGCTGATCAATTTGAAATGTTTTCAATTTTGTGAAACAGGTTGACAACAAATAACATGTTTGGAGTTTAAACTTAGTTAACTCAAAAAATCATGTTTACTCCAGCCAATCAAATTGAAAACTCATTCAAATATGAATTTAAGCAATATATGTTGAGTTTGTATTTATTTCTGTTTCTTTTTTTGACCAAAAAAAATCGAAATCTATATACCGTAATTTTCGGACTATAAATCGCGTTTTTTTTTTTCATAGTTTGGGTGGGGGGGCAACTTATACTCAGGAGCGACTTATATACATATATATGGTTTTTTTTTCATTTTTTTGGGCATTTTATGGCTGGTGCGACTTGTACTCCGGTGCGACTTATAGTCCGAAAATTACGGTATATGCAATGTCCCCATTTAAACTCAGTTCTATTATGCTAGAAATTACAATTACTGAGTTTCTTCACAATTCTGACAAAAAAAAGGAGCCAAATAATTTTCAAAATGCTAAAGAGAAGTGTACGGTGTATATTTTTTCTAAAATAACACAACCTCGTAAATTTTTTCTGACAATTAATCAATGCCACGTGACAAACAATAAAACAAAATTACATTTGATATCGATTCCTGTCAAATAAGTAACGCAAAATATTTACACATTTCATTTTTTTGTGCCACTTCAATGTTTGAGCGGTTCGTAGTGGATGAGCCGCATTGCATTTTCATTCTCAATTACTCCCTTGATGAACTCTCCTTCGGCCAGTCGCTCTGTCAGGCAAAAGAAATGACAAAAAATTTGAGTCACAAGTAAAATGACTTTGGTGAGAAATCCGCTCAGCTCTTTCATGCATGCAAAACCAAGGAGTCAGCTGAGGTCCGAACAAAGCTCGCATGCCAGCCGTCACATGCTTGCTGGAGCCCACAGGTGGATTTATATAATTATATTTGTTTTGTGCCCAACAGCTGATTGTCAAATTTAATCTCCACGCATGTGTGCGAACATCTGCTGAGGAAAGGTAGCAAGCAGATGTTAGCCCTCTTTCCAATTTTAAATCAGGCTCAGTTTTTTTTTCTCTTCCAAAAGTGCTAAGAACTTGAATAGTACAACAAATGCTTGTGGGAGACCTTCAGTAAACGCATACATCTACCAAATTGAAATAATAAAATAAAGAATCTTCAATAGTACTTTTTTCACAAAACACTGTGACCAAAGACTTTTTTTTTCTGACATAGATGATCATTTCCCAATGTGTCAAACCGCTGCAGTATGTCATTTTAGTCTAAGTATCGGTGGCTGGTATCGGTTCGGTACCGATATCCGTTATCGGTAAATAGGTGCGCCAATTCAACTGACATGGTAACTTACGATTGTCTTTCTTCTCAAAGTAGGCCCACAGCTTGTTGGCTCGCTTCTCGGGCGTGTTCTCGTCTTCCGGTAGCCTGCTCTGGTCTTCTTTGGGGATCAGTTTGAAGAGGGCCTAAGAGCAAATAGCAGCATAGAAAATCATCTCATTCATAATCTTCATTTTTTTTGTGGCAGTCACAACAAAGAAACACAATTGAAAAGATCCGCTTGTGCGCTGTTGTTTGATATCACAAAATGCTGAGGGCCACTCGGGTCCCAGGCGCTGTCAAGGCAAGAGGCCCTTTTAAGTGTGTGTATGTGTGTGTCCCACTTAGAGAGGAGGAAGGACTCATCTGCCACATTTAAGACACCTAGATTAACATGGATTAGAGCCAAGACTCAGGCCGACCGCCAAACGACGAGATCTCCGCTTACTTCCAGTACCCTCGCCTCCATCTTGGCCCCTCTAAAGTGCGTCCTCTGAACGTCTCACAAAGTATTGCACCTCTGTGTCCACAGTTAGCAGCGCATAGCATGTATCCGGCGTGTTACTTGCTGCTTCTCAGGCCAGTCGGTGGGACTCAAATCCCGTTACCGTGCCAACTGGATTTCCTAAACACTAAAAAATTCTGCATGACCAACTTTAAAGATATAATAGAAAAAAAATATTGACACGTGATCTTGATTTTGAGGGGGAAACAGAGACACTCCCTGCCGGATTAAACAACAACAGACGGTGTATGGAGAGCATAACACAGATTAGACCAGCGGGACGGACGTTATACGTGCACGCCGAGAGCTAAAGATTAGAGATTAGGGGGACTCTGGGGCGCAGGTGGGCTGGCAATTAGCGCTTGAAAGCCGCACACAGGGATCTCCACCTTGGAAGAAATAAGGGGCTTGGAAGGAAGACAAAATGGCCGACGGTCTTGCCGAGGTGGCAAAAAGTACTCCGAGGTTAGGGTTGGGATTAGGTGAGTGCTCTGTAAAAATAGAAGCACTTTTACTAAAGGTAAAAACAAAACATGGAGATCTCAAATCATCTTTCCCCATTGAAATGAATGGAAACACTGTTAATCTGTTCCAGCCACCCCATTATTCAAACTGTTTTTTTTATAAGACCTCAACATCTCAACCACTTTCTATGTCATTCTTACATCGTGTACAGATCAATATGTGACAATCAAATTAGCTATTTTCGTCCACCCAACTAAAATCCAAGATCTGTGCTGTCAGAATGAAATTTTTCTTGGTGTTTACCAGATGGCATCCATCTCACCTGGCAGATTTCCGTCACTTCTGTTTTGTTGATGTATCCATTCTTGTCCACGTCGAAGAGCGAGAAGGCCCACTCCAGCTTCCTGGGGGTCTTCCCGGTAGAGGTCATGTGCAAGGCGATGATGTACTCTTTGAAGTCCAGCGTGCCATCGTCATTGGTGTCGAAGGAACGGAACACGTGGCGAGCGTAGCTCTTGGCATCGCTGTCCGGAAAGAAGCGGGCGTAGATCTGCTCGAACTCCTCGGGCGTGATGCGTCCCGTCGGGCACTGCTTCTTGAAGTTCTCGTACCATTGGCTGATCTCGTGCTCGGTGAACTTGGTGCTCAGCTTCAGGTCCTCCAGGATTTCCTTGGACAAGGCGCTACTTGTACTATTGCCCATGGTTGGATTTGGCCAGTGTCTTAGAATAGAGGCGACTTTTGAGCCTGTTCCTGATCGCAGGCTGTCACGTAAAGATCCAGCACAGTGATCCCTGTAGCGGATCAAAATACAGTTCAGATAGAGAATGCCGCCTGAAAATGTCTAAAATGCAAGAAGGAGAAGGGAGACCTTACCTTTGGGTGTACACGTCGAGCGTCTCTGCGGCGTAAGAGATAAGTTGGAGGTAAGTAGGGCAGGGGGGAAAACATCTCCTCATGTGGGTCCAGGATAATTCTGTTAATGCGGGATTTAAGGTGGCTGAGCTTTTGACCGAAATGCACTTCTTTGATGGTGCTGCTAGAAGGCACTATGATATTATGATTGTGACCTTTTCACCCATCCATTGACCTATTCTGTCACTGCGCTTTGTGACAATTAGAAGACCATGCACTGAATTTAAGAGATGTATATCACGTGTACACTACCAAAAAATAATTCCAATTGGAGGTGCAACTCTCTTCAGATGAACCACCGACTATCAGTTGAGGCCAAAGTTTACCAGTCTGACCTTTCATTGACTTTCCTGGCTCTGTTTGCCTTATCAAACACTGACGTGTTTTATCTCTGGCCGCTTTATTCCCAAACTCAACTTGTTGACCACAATGGGCACAAATGTCAATTTGATGTCAATTAAATGTTCTCATTAATCAAGGCCTTTGTTAAACATTTTAACAACGATAAATTCCATGTACTTGCTGGTTTGCTTGCAGGATTGAATTGGTGCCAGAAATATGCTCTGTGAGTCAATCTATTGGATTATCCAAGTTCTGTCCTGCCCTACCCGATCCAGCGCTTAGCCTATTAGCATCATCGCCACCACCCCAAGACTGTCATGGCCAATAGAATTAGCCCATCGCTAAGAGGAATAACAAAACACCCTGACGTTTTACCTCTGACCCAGACTGGACAAAGTTAAATTTGGTCTTGTAAATAATGTCGTACATTTGCACTGCTTTGGTATGTGGGGCTAATTATCTAATTCTGGCAGGTGACAGGTAACTAAGAAAGGTTTAATACAATTGTTGATTACTGAAGAAACCTTTCATGTAATTAAAATGGCATCTTGAAGGTAGTGTGATTTGAACCAGCAAACCATTTTCGAGCATTAGTGCGACCAGCGTGTTGACACAATCATGCACATTTTAGCAAGACTATGCTATCATACAACTGCATTTTGTTTAGGATTAGTACAGAGATTAATTAAATTCTTAACCATGTGTTGTCGCATCACAAAACATTCGTATTTCTTCAATTTGTCTGAAAAAACATGATTACCCAGTATTCAACGTTTACGTTTATTTTGCCCCTCTTTGTCAATTTGTGTTCAACACTGTTGGTAGCACTAGCCGCTAGCTGAAGCTAACAACAGTTTTCTTAATTTTGTAGCATTTCTTTTGGATCAACTGCAACCAGTACCGTATCTGGATGTTAAGATTTAAATTAAACTACATTATCTATGAAACAGATTTCAAATTCAGATATCAAATGTTATTTGACAAATACTGATTCTGAACACCTCCAGATGATGTAGCCTATATGGCACTGATGTCTGCCATTATTGATGCTTTTAAAGATTGGAACCTTGTCAGAATGTTGGCGGTATCCAACCAAGGCTGTTCATTTGAGGCCAAAGCTAACCAAGAGCGCATGTTTGCAGAAAAATGACGTAAGAAACGGACAAATAGTTAAGGGAGCCGAAACAATGCCTTGGTGGGACACCGCTCCAGAGTTGTGACGGAGCTCAGTGTAGAGGAAGGGAGTTGCTCCAAGATAAATATCACTTAATGGCTCATAATGACGCTTAATGACAGACGACCGTTTCCTCGTGGACGCGAGGAAAGACGGGAACAAACAAAAAAACATCATGCTGACAACAATCTCGGCAAGAATGGCCACCATCTTGTGAGGCCTCCGCTTGTGACGCATTTGATAAGGTGACGGCGTCGAGGCCCCCCGAGCTCAGTTCTGCACACATCGTCCTGGGAGAGAGCCGCAGTCACTTTCAGGCCTATCTAGGAATATTTATTCGGGGACATTTTGCCCGCTAAGGTAAGACGGACTTTGCTGCTCTTGTTTCTTGGAATCGGTTCAGCAGACGGCATAAGAATGATGTTAATGTAGATTGAATGAAAATGAGGACACTGTTTTATAGATGGTCAATTAATGGAATTTTTTTAACAAGAACTGTTAATATATTAATAGGCTGTTTAATCTGCACCTGGCTGATTAGATTACATTATGAAAATGTAAAAGTCTCTTTCTGGCTTGCTTTAAGATGCTTACGTAAGTTACTTTTTATACAGTACACTGTTTATATTTATTTTTCGCATAAATTAATTGTCTTAAAAAGCAATCATTTAAGTTACAACAAATTTAAAATATAAAATTGTGACATTTATGGCAACAATGTCAAACAATGTCACACCAAAACAAGTAAGTTGGTTGCTCCAAAATAATTTGCTGAGCTGTATTTATTCTAAGTTGTGGGACAGTTAACCCCTATAAACTCTTATTTCTTCAGTGTGAAATGCAGGAAAGACAATATTGACAACAACAAATCTATTTTGTTGAAGTGCCCAATTTAAAATTCTAACTTCATACAACTTTTTTTTTAATACAGTACAAGAAGACATCACCATTGTGGTCCTCGCCATGGAAACCCTGGATGCTTCCACTCTATCAGCTTCAGCTGTCACATATGACCCTAAATCCGAGGCTGTGACATTGCCGGGAGGCGTGGTCTCCGTGGCGGGCATCACTGTGGTAACTGGTGGCGTGGAGCTGTCCTGCAGCTCCTGCATGCTGGCCTTTGGCTTTTGGGGCACGCTCATCGCCTTCAGCTGCATCGGCGTGGGCGCGTGGGACCAGCTGAACCACTTGAGTGAGGGGACCTCTCACCTACTGGCGCTTGGACTGGTGATCCTGGCCCTCAGTTTTGCCGTGGTTGGCAGCGTTGTGGTGTTCTACATCCTGACTAAGAAAAGGAGGGTGGGGAGGCGGAGCATGAGGCAGGAAGGAAAAGAGGTGCTTGTGGAGGAGAATGTAGTTAAACGGGTAACAGTGTAATTGACACTTGGAAGAGATTTGGATTGGATTTGTTTAATTAAAAGCAAACCTGTTTCGCTGACTCGCCTCCAGATATTCAAACGTGCAAATCCTTTTGCATGTCAACTCTTCTTTCTGTCTTGATAACTGCAGTCATGGTAGGCAGTTGCAGGCCTTCACCTGCTTTTAGAGAAACTCAACTGTATTTAGAGAGCACTTCACAACAAACACTAAGATGCTATTATAAATATTCATTTATTCATTTATTCATTTATTCATTCATTTATTCATTTATTCATTTATTCATTTATTCATTTATTCATTCATTTATTCATTTATTTATTCATTCATTTATTTATTTATTTATTTATTTATTTATTTATTTGTAAAAAGCGTGACGCCTGCATCAGCTAAAAAGTTCAAACTGAGTTTAAACTAGTTGAGTGCTCATTTCTTCAGGTATGTGAAGTATTTAGCGGGCGGTGAATACGACCCAAATCACATGACACACAACGTGATCACGTGTTACCTTTCAAGTTTCAGGAACTTTTTTCTCTCCCACGAAAAACACAGGCCTTGCAAGCCCCGCCTTATGTTCCTCCCTATTGGTTACAAAATAAATACTGTAACCTGATTGGCAAAAGGTTAAAACGAGACACGCGTCAAACTAAACCCCGCCCCCTTTCTCTAAACTGTGTACGGTGCAATTGACACTTACCCACTACCACCAACTAAAGACTGAGCAAAAGTGTACTGTTTTGTAGGGAGGAAGTGAAATAAAACACCCGGGAGTTGAACGTTCAAGGTGAGTTTGTCGAACAACAACGCGACGGCCCGGCTTTACCTTCTCAGGTGTCTCCTGTCACTCAAGTTATTAATTTATAAAGCGTGTTTTTCAAAAGTGGCACCTTTAGCTTTTGGTAGCTAGCCTCCTCCAAGGTACATTCTCCTTAAATGCTGACGTTTCTAAATACTGTGCCAGCGTCTTTATTTTATCGTCTACACATGAGCAGGAGAAACTGTTAAACACGCACAACTCAAGTTGATTGTAATATTTGACAGAACACGAGTTTCTCGTAAGCTTAAATGCTGACTAGGCTCAGATAAGATGCTGTCAGTCACCTGCAAGTTTATCTAAATCTCTGGAATTTCTTGCCGCACTCATGAAATAATGCCGTTGTTCAGATATTATAGTTTTGCATGGTGATAACAGGCTCTATACGCAAATTTAAAACCAACAGCTAGTTATTTACTTGATCTTTTTCAAGCCATTACAATTTTAAAAGTTATCCGCTTCGGGCACTGTCCTTTCTTTTTGTTTGGTGTGAAACACCAAGTTAGTCATGCATTGTGAACCGCAACCGAGGTTTCAGCATCAATAATGTCTCGTAAAAAGAAAAGGGCATGTCCAATCATGAATGATATCCTGTGTGTCGACTTAGGTGTTAGCTCCAATAGACTCCAACGCTTATCTGCACTGAATAAACCTGCCGAAATGATTCTCGTTGTCCCGTTTTTCCTTTGTTACAGTCCCCGAGGATGCCGCCCTTGTCGAGCGCAAGCGGAACATGACGTTGCGGAGGATGGGTAGCGCTGGAGTTCGCGCAACTTGTTGCGCGGTGTCGTAAAATCTCTCACAGTTGATGCCGAGGCGGCGCGACGCTACCGAGCCGATGGAGTACAGCGAGAGAGTGCTGTGCGGGACAGGGGAACTGGAGCTGGATCCCAACATTGTCAGCGAGGAGGCCGGAAAGCTGTATTCCGAACTACAGGTGACCGTCCCTGTCGTTTTCTTTTTTTACTTCCCCGTGTGCTGAGTTCAAACTGTGGCTCGGCTCTATCACGCAGACGGTTATCGAGACCCATGGCGAGGGTGTGGTGGAGTCCCTGGTACCGATATTTGTGTGGGTACTGGAGGGGCTGGCCAGCTGCAAAGCCCAGCTGAGAGAACGGGAGGACGAGGCCGAGCGGGAGAGGGCAGAGCGACAGGACCTACTGGAGCGCTACCAGGCCGAGAAGGCTCAGAGGAAAGAAAGTCAAGAGGTGCGCCTGACGTCGGCTCGCGTGATTTTTCATGGCTGAGCTTTGATATTGATATTGTGGTCCTGCTTCCTCTCAGAGGTATTTGGAGCTGGATGACCAAATAGAGCAGGAAAGGCGAGCCATGCGAGGGAGAGAAAAGGAGCGGGAAAGTCGAGAGAGACGCCTCGAAAAGAAAGCCAGGGAGCAAGCGGACCAGTGTGAGTGTTTTCATACAGTGGTGCTTTCATTTCGGATTTGATTTCAATTTCATTTTTTGACACCTAAATTTGCTTCATTTGTATTTTTCGACTCTTCTAGATCACAGGTGTCAAACCTGAGGCCCAGGGGCCAGTTACGGCTCACCACATCATTTTATGTGGCCCACTAAGACAAATTGCGCATGGACTACGTGTCAATACTGAAATTACAAATTGTAATTAATAATTACAATGAATTAATTGTAATTAATAATAATTAAAATTACACATTGCTAGCCATTTTTATTACTATTCATCTTTTTATTTTTTTCTTACTAGTTTTTACTAATCTGTGATTTCAAAACTTATTATTCATCAATTTGTTGTGTAGCCTATACTGTATATAATATAAGGTGTTGACAGGAAACTATGACCATTATGCGGCCTGCGACACAAATCAGTTTGACACCCCTGCCTTAAGCCATATTTGTTGTTGTCACAGTGGTTGCCTTGGAGGAGCAGAAGTCGGCCCTGGGGAGAGACCTCAGCACGCTCAGGCTCACACACAATAAAGTCAGATATCTTCCAAATTGTTGTTAAAATCCATCGTCCATTTTAAATTGATTATTTGCATTTTCTTTTTCTTGTTTGTTGTCTCACCCTTCACGTTTTGGCCGTTCTCTCGTTTAGTTGGCTCACTCATATCGGGAACTGCTGGAAAAGAGGAAAGAGTCTGAAAGAGATTCACCCCACAGGTTGTTGTGCTAAATGAATTTTATTTCTATGTTTAGAAACAGCATGTGTTGAGATACATTTGTAATCATGACACTGTTCAATTTCAAGGTAATGCGTGTGTCACGGAATTTCGCAAGAAGCGGGAATACACAAGCTAATATTTTTATTTCTTGACTTATTCAGGAATCACACACATCCCAAAAATGCTGAATTCCCGTCCAACCAAATCTTATCAGACTCCAACACTCGGGTGAATTGACTCGACATTTGTACTTTTTTCATTTTTGGCGGTCAACTAATGTTTGTGTTCTGCTCACAGAGCCCACACTCCAACTCTGGTACTTTGTGTTTGGAAGACACAGAAGCCAAAGAAGAGAAGATGGTTGATATCATTAAGTCCGCCTCGGATCAGTTTGTTAATGACATCATAACCTCCACTCCTGAGCTGAGACACTTTCACAGCTCCTTGGGCGATGCGAGGTAGTTCACCTGAACGCTCGTGATACTATTTGCTAGCTGCAGTATGGATAAACCGCATCGGCTTCCGTCCGTTCCACGTTGTCAGGTCTTCGTCAAGAGCCACCACGGAGACCAGCTTGGAGGATGAGCTCAAGGAGGGCAGGGTGGAAGAAGAAACACAAGGAGAGAACGCAGAGAACTCCAGGGAGGAGGAAGAGGAAGATCTGGACGAAGACAGCGTGGAGTGGGAACTTCGCAACACAGACTCTGTTTTTTCGGAGCTGTCGGAGCTAAGTCAGGATTTGGTTGAGAGTGTTGACCAAGGGGCCAGCATCAGAGGTAAGAACCAAAACTCATACCCTTAAATTTTACAAACCTGTTTTTTTTCTCCTTTCAATTAATGGCCTTAGAATGATTTAAAATCTCATGTGGCTCATGTGAGGTGCAGGTTAACTCGGGGTCACCATCCTCTACTTTTGTGTCTGTGACTTTGAATGTGCGTGGCTTGAAGCATCCGATTCGACTCTTTCTCATCTAGAAAGTGCTGACCAGTTTGAGGAGATTCTTTCCCAGTATGAAGAATTGAAACACACCCAGTGAGTCCCGTGTCAGATTTAATCGGAACCTCTTGTTCACAGGACTGTGAGTTTTATTTTCCTTTTGCCTTGCTTTCAGCGAGATGGTGGACACGGCCCGTAAGGCTCTGATCTCGCGGGTGGTTGAGCTGACGGACGACCGCTCCGCTCTCAAACTGGAAAGGGCATCTCTGCAGGAAACGGTGGTGCGAGTCGAAGGCCGCTTGAAGGAGAAAGAGGAGGAAATTAAAAGGTCAGTGTCGACTTGATTTGGTGGTTTCAAGTCCTATTTTATGTTGTACCCGTGTTGATTTATTTTTTTCTTAGACTTCACGAAAAACTGGAGAAATTTCAGTCGTTGGATCCTGATGTAAGTACTGATTGTTTCTTTCCAATTTACTGCTGACTGAAAAATTACTATGACGCCCCTCTCATGTGAGCGCCTTGTCCACCAGGAAGGGTATAATAAAGACATAATATGTGTAAATGTGATAATAAAACACAGAAGACTGTCACAAATGAACTGCAATATTAGCAGTGCTTTGTAGAGGATAAAGAATATGTACTTGCGAATTTTTGTCTTATGATTCCCGGATATGTATGGCTAGTTTTGTTAGCTTGTTTATTGCGTTTTGCATTGTGTGTTAGCATTAAGCTAGCGGTTGTTGGTATGGTTTCATTAAATACAATTACGGCTGATTGACTGCTTGTATCCCAAAAAAACTCTTCAGTTGTTTCATTTCAAAGTCTTTTGACTCAACTTGATTCGCGTATGTATGAAGGCGGAATTTTCTCTCATTAGAATCAATGCTGTGGCTTGCCATTATTTGTATATCCTGCCCGCTCGCTGTTTAACAGTGTCAATCTTTCCATCCAGGCCTCATCGGCCGCATCCATGCGGCACTTCTCTCGCTCGGAAATGGCTCGTGTGGTCATGGAAAAGAACCAGTACAAACAGCGACTGTTTGAACTGCAGGAGGCAATGAGGCAAAGCCAGACACTCAGGTACAGTGTTTCCTACTGTTCGCTTATGGCTGACTTTGCAATTTTGACACCACATGAATCTGCGTTTCCTTTTTCCTCCCGTGTAGGGCAACAAAAGAAGAAAGGCTCTCAGAGGAGAGAAGGTCAAGTGTTTGGGCAAAGTAAGTTTTGGTTGGGGCCGTTTGGGACAAAATGGACGCCTACTAACTACCCATAAATTGATCAATGATCAATCTAAATCTAAATTTGTCAAGTGATCTGTGTTTATCGTTACCCGTCACCTTTCTTTTGAAGGTTCAATCGCTTTTTTGGCCTGAGCAAACAGCCCCTGATTCTACCTCGTGCAACCTTCTCGTCAGTCACTCAGCCTCTTCTGCCGCCGCCTCAACAGCGACAGCAAGTCGCTCAAAGTCAGGCCGAGTAAGCGACCTTTTGCAGCCACGTCTTGTTTCTTATTTTTTTATTAATCTTGGCTCTCATTTGACTTTCTATTCAGATTATCCGCCGCTGCGGTGCCATCACCTCGCGCCAGGAGACGGGAACTTTACAGAGAAATTCGCTCGCACATTTGGGGAACGCTGGGCAAACGGCAGCTGCATGGCTGGAGTGTGCCTCTGGCTAACACTCAGGTAATGCAAAGGTCGCCCTGACATGTTCTTTGGTTGGTGTCCGCAATCCTTTTGGCTGTAGGAATCTCAGGAACCGGTCCAGGAGCCCAAAGACATGCCGGTCCTGACGCAACTCCGACTCCTGGACCAAAGAGATTGCACTGCAAAGGTGAGGCACGTTCATGCAGATCTCTTGAGCAAAGCATTTTCAAACCTGCTGCTTTTTTTCAGCTGAACTGCGCGGTTGCCGTCCCACCTGAGATCTCAGGAGAGGCGACGGTAAGTTCTTCGCGCTTGTCCCTTCCGCCAGTCGGCCTTAAGTAACATCTGTTCCAAACGTGGCCAGTGTTCCGTGTGGGTAGTTTCTGGGCCCGCCTCCAACAGTGGCATCACAGTGATTGACCCTGCCCGATCCAACGCTGTCCTGGATCAGTTCAGCCTCCCCCCCACAGCTCCCGCCCTCTGCATCTGTGCCGTGCCCCCCGTCGGTCAGTGCCCGCACCCCTCGCAAACATTCCCCAAACTTTGTTTAGTCTCGTCCCACCCTCGCCTGCGGTTTCACTGGAAACTGATTAGCGCCGCTTGGCTGGATTTTTTCCCCCTCTCACGCGTTCCTGTTTTTGTTATGTCAGGGGACTCTCCAGGAACTGTGTGGATTGGAACGCAGGAAGGAAGGTAAATGTATGCTGAACAAGCAGCTCTCTGTTTCAGCGCTCGCTTTTTGTACAATGTCATAACCAATTATTTTACTGTCCAAAAATTGTCCAAATGAGGATGCTACCAAAACTGGTTGAAGACATCAAATGTGATATTTTCTTTCTCCAGTATAGTGATACATCCGGCCTCTGTAGACAGGGGGCGCTGTCTGCACTCAGTTTCCCTCTCTGAAAGCGTTCATTCACTCAAGTGAGTGCACATTTTTAAATTAATCTTATCTTGACATGGGAATGAGTTCTTCTCAACACTCTACGTTGACAGATACTCCCAAGGTCAAGTCATAGCTGGCTTAGGTGACGGAACTTTGGCTTTCTTTTCCAGTAGTTCAGGTAACAGCAGACTGAATATGTTTCCGCCACACTTGATGTATTCGAGTGATGTTCTGTGATTTGAAGGTGGTTGGAACCTGCAGTCACATTCATCGATGCCACTGGGGTCCAACCCCGTGCAGCCCATTCGCTGCTGCCTTGCCAAAGGGGGGCGCTTGTGGGTTGGATATTGGAATAGAGTCCACATGGTCGACATGAACAAGAGGAAGGTGGAGGTAATCCAGCCGAGAGAGAGAGAGACATAGAATCTCTTTCATGCCGGTCTGATGATGAATCTTTTTTTTTTTTTTTTTTTTGCCTCGTCAGCATGTTTTCCCCGTCTCGGAGCGCAGCGAGCAGCAGGTTCGCTTCCTGTGTGCCGGAGGAAACGGCGTTTGGACCTCTTGCAGACTAGACTCTGTCCTCAGGCTCTTTGAGTGGTCGACCGGGCAGCCGCTGCAGGAAGTGGATTTTGCTGCTTTGGTTACCAAATCATTGGGTCGGCACATCATCGATTTGAAATGCGCTATATTTATGAATGAAGTCTTGTTGACTATTAATTGGCTCTCAATGTGTGTGTGCAGGCCCAGCTTTCCTCAACCTCTCGCCTCTTCAGATATCCTCTCTGGCTGTCATCTCCGGCCGCCTGTGGGTCGGCACGGCGGGCGGCGCAATCTTCACCGTCCCTTTGTCCATAAGTAAGCGTTATACACCTCTTTGTACTTTGGAAGACAGACTTTGTTCTTTTAAATTGGTGAGTTTGTTTTCCACAGCGTCCAAAGGCGTTTCCATCCCATACTCCTCTGTTGCGGCGGCCCAGCTGTGTTACCACGGACACCGACAAGCTGTCCGCTTCATCATTGGCGCATCAGGTCAGAATTAGCTTAGAATTGCTGCGGAGTTCTTGTGCAGTCTTGTTGCAAAAACATAAAAAACTTATTAAATCTATTTAGCAAATGATGTATGGAATTATGATCTGAATTAAGTCCCCACATTTTTGGTCAGGTTGCTTGATGTCGAGCACCGGCAACAACATGGCAAGCGCTCAGCTTATCCTCAGCGGAGGCGAGGGCTACATCAACTTCCGGATCGGTGAGTCAAAGGCCTGTCAGTTTTTGGACTTTTTTTTTTTTCCCCTTCACTGATTTATTTTCTCACGCCTGCAGGAGACGACGAGAGCGACGGCTCAGTGGAGTTGTCCCAAGCGACGCCACAACGATCTGAACGGAGTCACATGATCATTTGGCAGAATTGCAGCACGCCAGTGCCCAACTCTGCCCTCTGACATGTCCTGGAAGTCACAGATTTTGTCAAATCTTTTCCACTACGTTAATCCCCAAAAATTGCCACGTGGTGCCTTTGCCGCTGCCGTCTTTTTATGCAAATGTGTCTCTGTTCTGTTCTTTGTTCTTCTGCCTGTTACCACCTGAGAGTAATGCTTTCAATTTCGCTCAGATAATCTCAAATGCACACATATGCTAGTTTGTTGCATTCTAAGTTTGTGTTCCAAACGTTTTGCTTATGAATGAGACATTGTGATGGTAAGATTTTTTTCCATCATCTTGTGTGTACTGTATATATTTTCTTGTTTACTACAAATGAGCCAGAGCATCATGCGTCCTTTTTCTTTTAATTTGGGGCTTAAAGTTCATTGTTCATGAGGTATACTCTACTTACATATACCTCCACATTTAAAATTGACCTCTATGAAATATAAGATCCTATGTATTTATTGCTGTAATCATGTTTTTCTTTGAATCATTTGATTGTTTTACTGTTTTAATATCTTCTCCAAAGCTACGGGGTGTCATTTTATGCAGTATTTAAATGCAATTGTGCACATGGAACAAATGAATTGTAATCTTGTACATTAAAAAAGTGATTTATTTCATAGCTTTTGGTTTGTTTAACTCAAATGAGGGCAACACTGAGTATTCTACAACATGAGTAAGTCACGTATATTGAAACAGAATGCAACGCCTTGCTTTACAATTGCTGTTGTTTGTCCTTGTACACAGCGGCAGTGCGCGAGTGTCTATGTGGGACTGCTGCGAGTCCTGGGGAGCCGTATCCTCCTGCTCAGGGATCGGGCCAGGCGGTCCACAGCGCTGCCCATGGCGCCCCCCAGCTCCTTCCTGGAGGTCAGACCCTCGATGTTGCCACTGTACCACAAGACCCAGCCCGCCAAGGACAGCAGCACCAACAGGGCTCCCGAGTAGACCAGAAAATCCCCAAAGTCTCTTCCCTGGATCTCCAGCGGCGCAAAGACACCCAGCAGCAAGGAGGTCACACCTAGCAGGTCCATCAGCACTGCAAACACCAGGGCCAGCTTGCAGTGGGACAGACCGTCGTATTTTGGGGCCATTGCTAAACACACATTGATCATTCATTATTTGAGGGAAATTGAATTGCAACAAGACAAAAAAATCACGCAACCAACATACAAACAAAAAGCACTGCTAATGGACAAGAATACAGTCATGTTAAATGTTACATTTATTCAGTATTTGCCTATGTTTTCTGTGTGTGTGCTGCTCTTGTATTTGGACGTTTTGGATCGTCTTATAATTGCAGTGCGAAAGAAACTGCAAGTAAAAAGTGCAGCCAACTAAAATTCTAAAACTTACAATTTGAAACTGAGCAGCAGGCGGAACAATGGGTGCAAACATAGACTTGGTGTCAAAACGGTCAAAAGTGCCACACCTGTCCCGTGAGCTTCAGGTGAGAATAACCTCCAGATCACGAGCACGTTTCTAAAGAAACCAAGAAATACTTGTGGAAAAACGAACGCACAAATGATCATCTTAAAACTCTTACCTTAAAGGTATACAGATTTGTATGTTGACGAGTAGTATTAACAAATAGTTTTTGACACTCCCCGGCAGGAAAAACTCCAGTAAACATCGAAACCTGACACCTCGTCACTTGCTCTACCTGTCCTGAGTTTTTGTTTTTTAACTCACTAGCGCCAACGCAGGTGAATTTGAAAAACAATCATTTTTGCACCCACTAACTGCAACTAGTGAGGCAAAACGGCGCAGTCCTGTTCTTTGACTCGTTGAGATCAACGCAGGCAAAAACTTACTTTAATGACATCCTTTCCCAAGTAAACATAGTTTTATTGCATTTTATGCATGTCGTGGCAATTTTAAATAGATTCTTTCAAAAGCCGCGCCACATTCGCTTGGTACGCGATTGTAACCGGAAATAACGTCATCACGCATACATATTGTTATTGTTAGCTTGTTAGCTAGCAGAGGGTTTCGCGAGATGGCGACATGACAGAGTAATAACGACGTCTTATTACATGTCTATCATAAGGTTATTACCAGCCTTTATCCGGTACGTACCGTACCCATATTGACACTTTTGCAACCGAAATGATGGAATTTATTGTCCGAAAGACAGAATGAAACACCCGGAATTGAAGAAAAACGATTTTTGCGTACGATATTATTTTCTCGTTGCTAGCCTTTATGACAGGCTAGTAATGAGCTCGTTAGCAAAAGGCCTACTAGTAAATAACAGAACGTGTCGTAATTATATATTGTTCCATCTGTTATTTAATGGAAGAATAAATGGAATGACAGAAATATCATATTGCGTAAACATAATTTGCAGAGATGTTAATGGGACACCAATTAGGTACACCTCCCTAATGGCATCTAATACAAAGCATCAGAACGCTCTTTAAAAAATAATGTTTTTTTTTGTTTTGTTTTTTAACCAGGCCTGTTTATTACTGTAATTGTTGTTTGCAGTGGTTTACAACTGTGCAATTTAACACTTGTTGCTAATGATTTGACCTGCTCATGTGGATAAATAAATATAATACTCGAAACAGTCCCAATTATAATAGTGTGAAACTACAACACTCCAAGATACAAATTACAGTTGTTACACATTTTTCAAAAGGAATCCTTAATCGCTTGTTCTCTAATTGAATATTATTCCACTTTTCTAGATATTGGCAATGGAGAACGGAAACAGGTCTGATGCTGCATCCACGTCCAAGAATCACTCAGGCTCTCTACACTTACAGAGTAAGATAATCATGTTGAGAATACTATACAATGCATGCGCTTTTGAAATAAAATTATCATTATTCAATACTGTTCTTTTCCCCCTGTTAAGTTCTAAAAAATGAAGACAGTTATGAAGTAGCCATGCCACTGGAGGAAAGCAACTTTGAGCAACAAGGGGGATTTTTCAACCAAAGTGACCAACATTTTGAAGGTGAATGTTTACTTTCGATTTGGATTCCTTCCTTCTTTTAAAATTCTCTCAAGGACGATTAACTTCCCTAAAGCACAGTTATGTTCAATGTTCAATTCTTTGTAGAATCGGTGCCATCTGCTGGGCCGTCGAACGTCAACAGCTCCTTCATGGTGATTACCAACCTGCGGACACAACTGCAGATTTCTGTCGAGAAAAACTCCTGGCTTCAGAAAAGAATTGAGGACCTGGAAGAGGAGCGGGATTTTCTGCGCTGCCAGCTGGACTGTTTCATTTCATCCACAAAGAGCCAGCGGCAAGATCAGGGTCAGTACATTGACGCCACGAAGAGCATTCTGGTGACAGACTAGCAAATAGTAGTGCTCTCTGATTTTTTTTCATGATAATGAATACAATTAAAAAAACATTTCCTCCTCATAATGATAAACCCAAATTGTGTTTTGCAGGTTATGAGTCCAGACGCTTCACTTGGAAGGGAAGAAGAGAGGATGAACATCCCGCTGGTTAGTGCAAGAAGTTTTCTATGGAACGCCATCATTATCAAGGATATTGCAATAAATGTTCATATGAAATTTTGCTCTTCACTGGCATCTTCTTCTCATAGAGCAACAGAAGAGGGACTTGGCGCATTTGCCGTCTCGCCAATTTATCCAACGGAGGCCTGCCGCTGCTCCACCTGCGGCTTCCTGTAAAAACCACATCTCCAATCCAATCAGCAATCAGATGGCCTCCGTGAATGCTCGGTTCAGTTCGACGCAATCCGCAGCCCTCTTGCAAGGCCTCGGCGCTGGCGGTGTGTCGGCCAGTGGTAGCGGCGCCAACCGTGCTGTAGGGCTGCTGATGAATGACTTGAGCGGGCATCGAAACCTGGGTGCAGGTAATGCGAATCGGACAAGCTAAATTACTAGCTGTGGTCTCTTTGGCATTTTCGTTCGTTCATCAGATTCGCTTTCACTCTTGGGAGAATCGGATGAATACTTGGAGCACGATGACTTCCTAGAAGAGGAGGAAATGATATCAGGAGAAGATGCCATGCAAAATCCCATCAGCAGCAACAAACAACAATTCAAGAGGAGGCGGATATTCCGAGGCCTTCGAGAAAGGCAAAGGGGTAAGGAAAGATGAGAGCGCTTCGTATAGTTTAGAAATTAAATGTGTTATTATTATTATTATACCATCATTGTCCATATACTTTTGACTGGTGTAACTAACGCTCTTTATGTTCCATACTTCAGTAAAAGACCCTGCCGGAGTGCTTTTCCGGTACAAGAAGATCCTCCTCACATACCAACGTCTAAAAAACATGTCCAAGGCGTTTCAAATCCACGGTGTGGACCGCAACACAGTGGCCTCCACCACACCCATCGCCGAGCTGCTACTGGTGGCTCCCGAGAAAGTGGCGGTGGTCGGAGAGTTTGATCCGTCCAAAGAGAAGCTGTTGGATTACGCTCGCCGCTGCTATGCAACGTTGGACGACGAGACACAGAGCAGGGTGCAAGCCCTGAAGAAGAACAACCTGCTGCTGCCTATTTCCTACAGGTTCAGACACTGACACGAGAACCTGGTCCACGGCAAGAGGGCTAGACGGAAGGAAGTCCGCAGGCACAGAGAAGGATTTTATTCTCTTAGAACGCTGAAAACAAAATATTGGATGCTTTCGCCTCTGATATAGATTTCTTATCTATATGTGTAATACAATGTGTCATCTTATGTGGAAATCCTGTTCTGTGAGTTCCATGGTATCCACGTGATGCAAAAATAATCACTTTGCTGTATTATTGTAATGTTTGGATACCATCCACAAAAATATGTTAACCCTTTTTTGAATATGCACTTACATTTTTGTACAGCCACTTTGTAATTGTCGGCAATGAGTAGCTATTATTCATTATTACTGTGTTTTGTGTCTACTTTTTTGTCAAACATCTTAGTTGTTTCTACCTTACTTTGTGTTTTGCGTCTTTGAATCGTGTAACTTTGCATTACAATTTTGTACATATACAATCTTTACATGAAAGTTAAATACAATTGAACTGTATTTGGATAGTAATTCTTTTCAATGCCATAGTGTACCGTACACCTATTCCCATTACTAACAGGGGCTGCGGGGTAAAGTGTATTCGCTCTTGTTTGCTTATTTGTTTTTATTATATCTATTTTAATAACTACATTATTTCAATGAAAACAGTAACATTCTGTCAGGCATCACATTTGGCATACTCAGGCTATCAATCAGGATGCCCATAGGGGTGACGTTCAAATGAACCGAATTCACACCAAATAAATAACATTTGCCATAAATATAAAAACATAGAAAACAGTTACTTTCTTAGTCATTTAGTTCAAATTTAAAATAAAATTTCAAACAAACAAAAAAAAAGAGCTGACGGCCATTTTCCGGAAAGCCGTTCATGAGCTTCCGGTGTTGAGGAGGACCAGGGAGACGGAGGGAGAAAGAAAAGCGGGCATACAGCCTTCTTCGTGTACTCTTCGCCTACCGCTGACCCTTACAAGAAGTGGGCGTTAGTAATTGGAAGCCGGACGACTGCTCTTTCGGGGCGGCCAATTCATCATCCAAGTTTGTGTTTGCCGTGCAGTTTGATAGTCCCCATTCATTCCGTTGTCTGTGTTAGCACGCTAAGCTAAGCTATCTTAGTGTCTGCTCCGCCGGGCCTATTTTTTTTTTCTTCCTGCTGGACTTTGCAACTAGCTCGCATTGCTAACCCACGTTTCCCCCCCACCGATGACTCCCCCATCGATTTACAAATAAAGTCAACTCCTCTCTTTTCTTGCTAATCGGTATATAGCCAATTTATAGTGGATTACTAGTCGTAGCTAATTCCTCGTGCAAGATTTTTAGGGGGGAGGGTTTCGAGGTGCACTTTTTTGAGCGAATAACGCAGACTCGCAAAGACGCCGAAGCTTGCAGAGATGTCGGACTTCGACGAATTTGAACGGCAACTGTCTGAAAACAAGCAAGGTAAGCGTCGCACACGATTAAAGGCGCCTCATGAAAATGTGTGCCGACGCCGTTGAGTTCTCTTGCCGCCATCACGCTAGGCTACTCGGGCCCGGTCTATTTACTGGAACGCTAAGGGCATCACAGTCTGAGTCGTTAGCTCCATGCTCAAAATGGGACCGCTTGCTACTGTGGTGATGGATCCACTTTTGTGAGCATTATATATTTTTTTATTTAGTGAATTTGAATGAATCATATTAACATTGAATGTGCTCCGTATTTTCTACTGGCCCTGTAGTCGCTGAGTCGAGTACTTCAGTATATGTACATTTTGTTTTGTTTAAAGTACTTTTTCGACTAACTACTTTCTAATTAAAAGAACGTAAACCAAAATGCTAACAAATACAATTCCAAGTGCAAGTTTAATAGTAAAAACTACGTTAGTGCTCTTGATTTCCACGAGCTGTCAGATGTCACGTCGGAATGAACAAATGCCACTTAACCATATTCGTCAATGTGAAGACGTCGATTATGTAATTTTTTTCTCACGATATTGATCCAAGTTTAAAAAAAACATGCATATAAGTGATCTTCTAAGTGACCACCTCTACAACATTTCTAGGAAATGTCATTGTCCCATCGCTCCTGGCCAGCAGGCACCTCGTGTTGGCAACCATTGGTGGTATATAATCGACAATAATAGTACAATAATTGTTTTGATAACCAGGCACAACAAAAATATATCAAGCATTATCTTAGGCTTTTTTGCTATCATGGCACGTCCTCGTAGCTTTGCCAACAAGGCCATCGACTTTCTCTGAAATGTTTGCGTTATCCTTGATAATGATCCTTGGTTGCTTGTTGCTGTGGTTCCTGTTTTCTTTTTGTGCCACTTCCCAAAATCTTACAAACTCAAGAGTGGTTGACTTAACCTTGCTGTATTTACGTTGTCATCTGAAAAGTTTTTTTTTTTTTTTTAAACTTTAATGCACATCCATCACATTTATGTGCATAAATCCTCCGTCTTTTCTGTGGTCCAGCTGAGCGGGACAAGGAGAACCGGCATCATCGCCGCTCCGGCTCCCGTAGCCGCAGCCGAGACAGGAAGAGGAGAAGCAGAGACGGGGACAGGCGTAGCCGGGATCGCCGTGCCGACAGTAAGGATCGCAGACACAGACGCAGGTGAGCACCACTTCTCTTCATCCACAACCGGACTGGCAAGCTGGGAACATCTGTTGGAGCCGATGATCGCCAGGCACACTGTGTTTGCTATAATTTGACATTTTTCTCCTATTGATTTTTTTTTTTTTTTAAATTACATTCATTCTTCTTCTGGGGAATAAGCAATTTTACACATGACAGGACAATTGCATTTCTGTGGCATTAAGCCCTCTCTGAGTTTATGCGTGTCCACTGAAATTTGGGGATCTTTGCGTCTTCATAAATGAGGCCTATTTTTAGCACCGGCAAATTCACATCTGCACATTCCTTCCACCCATCTCAGGAGCTTTATTTGGACCGTCTTTGTGACTCAATCTACAGGGAATAAATTACACCGAAGCTAAAACGATAGTTTTAGATGTTCAAATGTTAACCACGGCTGCAGCAAACCAATTTTTCCCAATAGTCAGATTAGGTTCAACCTGATTTCTGCATAATAATCTGAACGATAACGTAACACTGAAAAATAAAATACAAGTGAGCCATTATCCTTCTGCGCATCAGAGATTTTCACACGCACCAAAGTATGCAGGCACTTTTGATTTAGTGACAGGAAGAATGTTCCCAATCAAAAGTGCGCCAAGAAATCCTGCCAGTCGAGTCGGGCGTGAGTCCATAGAATTTTAAAAGTGTAAATGTTAGAGAATCATTTTGTGAAAACCCTCCAATGTCATTTCAGCTCGCCACAGAGCTACCCACAGGACAAAACTGTAAGGTAATACAGCAAATTGAACACAAAGCTGCTTTGTTGTGCCACTATCTCATGTCCTGCCTTGGGAACTACAAACAGACTTGTGTGCAAATCGCCTTTTTTTTTTTTTCCCCCCCCTGTTTTGTTTGACATGAACACCTCCAGATTGTGATGCGTCCTTCTTGATTTGACCATTTTCACCTCGTACCCTAACTCCAAACGTCTCGTGTGTTTCCCACAGCCGTTCTCCGCACCGCGAAAAGAAGAAGATCAAGGTGAAGAAGTACTGGGACGTCCCACCACCCGGCTTTGAAAACATCAGCCCCATGCAGTACAAAGCCATGCAAGGTAGCACCGTCGCAAATGACTACTTGACCTAGCAAAACATCCAGCGGACTGAATGGATTTTTGTCCACAGCCGCTGGTCAAATTCCGGCCACGGCCCTTTTGCCCACCATGACTCCGGACGGCCTTGCCGTCACTCCCACTCCCGTGCCCGTTGTGGGAAGCCAGATGACCCGACAGGCTCGCAGGCTCTACGTGGGGAACATCCCCTTTGGGATCACTGAGGTGCCACACTCGTTTAAACCTGTGCGCGCCGTTTGACATCATTCCGCATTTGTAAATTCTTTTTTTCTCCCCCCTTTTCTGTTTGTTCCCAGGAGTCAATGATGGACTTCTTTAACGCTCAGATGCGTTTGGGTGGCCTTACTCAGGCCCCCGGAAACCCTGTGCTTGCTGTGCAGATTAACCAAGATAAGAATTTTGCCTTCCTTGAGGTGGGTTTTTGCGCCGATGAGCTTGCATGTGTCTTTAAAAGCAAACATGGAATAACGTACATTTTCTTGTCCAGTTCCGCTCAGTGGATGAGACAACACAGGCGATGGCTTTTGATGGGATCATCTTTCAAGGCCAAAGCCTTAAAATTCGCCGTCCACACGATTACCAGCCGCTGCCGGGCATGAGCGAGAACCCCAGTGTCTATGTGCCTGGTACACAGACAATTAATGGTTTTTACTATTACTACTCCTGTTGGCATCATTCATTCTCCATTTGAGTAAATATGTATGGGAGCTTGCACTGTTTGCTTTCCTCAAAGGTCTTGTTGTCAACACAGGAGTGGTGTCCACAGTGGTGCCTGACTCGGCCCACAAGCTCTTCATCGGCGGGCTGCCCAACTACCTGAATGATGACCAGGTTAGTGGTTGGACTGTAAACCGGCTGACCTCTGTGGAAATCTGTGGCTGCATTTATTGGAGATCCAGCTTGAGGTCTCAGTATTTCATGCTCTTTGTCCTCATGAAAAGACAATTGGGGATGAATGTGAAATACTCAATGGCCATACCTGGCTTTAAAAGCATTAAGTCACAAATTGGATTTTGCACAAAATAAGGCCTTAAGTGCCAGTCCAAAAGCAACAAATATTAAAACACCACTGGTAGGCTGCCGGTTAGCAGTTTAACACCAAGCCACTGTAGGTTGTTATAGCTCTCAAGGGGGGTCTGCACGGGCACTCTCGGAACCCCTTGAGAGCCAAGAGCCGAGTGTATGTCCGGCTTGTCACTTGGAGTGACTCCAAGTCACTCACACTATTGTGGAGAACGGGGATGAGTTGTAACTTACAATGAACAAAATGAGCAGGAATGCCCAAGTTGCTTCATGTTCCAATTAATTTGTTCTCAATTAGAAAAGTTTAAATTTACTGTCGTTTACTTTTTTAATAACATGAAGCGCTAAGGCAACACAAATCTGGCTCAATGTTTCATGTGCCTCAGTGAGATAGAGGCTTTAAAAAGCATTAAAGGAGATCTGCCGGGACCTCCAGAAATCCTGTAGACTCTCACTCGTGGTTGCTTCTGTGAAATGTACATTTGTGCTCTTCAGGTAAAGGAGCTGTTGACGTCCTTTGGCCCTCTGAAGGCCTTCAACCTTGTGAAGGACAGCGCAACAGGTCTGTCCAAAGGATATGCCTTCTGTGAATACGTCGATGTCAACCTCAATGACCAGGTAATCAAAAAGCGCAGCACGAGCCAACAAGATGACGGACAGCACGCATCGTGGCGACGGAGCCGTTTCAAGGCTTCCCTTCATTGCAGGCCATTGCCGGGCTTAACGGCATGCAGCTGGGAGACAAGAAGCTCCTGGTGCAGCGAGCCAGTGTGGGATCCAAGAATGCCACTTTGGTATGTGCCAGTGTAAATATATCCATTAAAGTTAAAAAAACAAAAAAAATGTGTCGCGGTTCATAACCGTTTTTTCTGTGTGTGCGTCTTTTACAGACCAGCATAAACCAGACCCCCGTCACGCTGCAGGTGCCGGGTCTGAACAGTACCGTGACCCAAATGGGCGGCCTGCCCACCGAGGTGCTGTGCCTGATGAACATGGTGGCGCCCGAGGATCTGGTGGACGATGAAGAGTACGAGGAGATTGTGGAAGATGTCCGAGACGAGTGCAGCAAGTACGGTCAAGTTAAGAGCATCGAGATCCCGCGGCCCGTTGACGGCCTGGAAGTGCCCGGCACCGGCAAGGTGAGACCTGCACCTCAGAACAAAGACAAAACAATTAGATTGTCAAATGAGACTTGCATTCAAATGTTTTTGTTGTGTGCCTGCAGATCTTTGTGGAATTCATGTCGGTGTTCGACTCCCAGAAAGCCATGCAGGGCCTGACTGGAAGGAAATTTGCCAACAGAGTAGTGGTGACCAAGTACTGCGACCCTGATGCGTATCACCGCCGAGACTTCTGGTAGAGGAGGCAAGACGGGGGAAAAATAATGTGGGGAGGTAGTTTGGCTGGGGAGGTTTGAGCTCCCACTGACCAGATAAGCCAATTGAGTGAACTTTTTTTTCCCTTTTTTTTTTTTTGTCAGTGGAGATCACGCGTGATGTGAGATCTCAGAGGAAGTCAATTAGGCTTATTCTGGTTGTGGGAGGTTGGGGTGGGGGGAGGGGGTTCTAAAACTTTTTGAGAAAATGTGTGTTATGATAGGTCCAGGGTGGGGTCAACTGTTTTTATACTTTGTGAGCCGGAGATGTCATTTTTTTCCGAGAGGGGAGGGGGGCGTAACATGTTTGTATTTAAAATGGAAGGAACTTGTCAAAGGTGCACCGAGGGCAAATCCAAAAAGACGGCTGTACCGAAATGAAAAGGGTGAGGGCATTTCTGTTGGGCCGCCTTGTACTTATTATTATTCACTAGCTGTAACGTCCAATTGAGTTTCGCCGCCATTAGAAAGACTAGAAAAGACGCCATTGTTTTTGTTTTGTTTTTTCCTTCTTCTCTTTTCCGTCAGACTACTGCCCCGCGCCCCCCTCAGGACGATTGCTCGAGAATGTGTCGTGTGAATGTCAATGTTGCTGTTCCCAAACTATGTGTAGCTTTTGCTGGCTCCGGCTTGTAACATCACATTGTACTACTCAGCCTGTAGAATAACACCGACTACAGTAAAGGATGTTTTCCATCCAACCTTTTCTATCCATCCTCTTCTTTCAACAGCTTTTGTTCAGGCAACACTCAAAACGTATTTATAGGGGATTTTGCTTACCAAAAGCCTTAACAGAATGATTCCGTGACAATTGGACGAGGAAACAAATCTGGCCGGCCCTTTACTTAGTCCGATCCATTTCCAAAGTCGTTAATCTCCTGTACTTTGCCTCGCATTGCCAATTCTTGTCCCCTGTTAACATCAAAATCTGAACTGTAACTTGTGCTTGGACCCGGTGATGAAATTATTTTTTTGTTTCATTTGTGTGCATCGTCTCACCTCTTTGACAAGACCAAATAAACACATGAATTATACCTACACGTCGTCCTGTGCTGGAAACGCTAACTGACACAACTCCGGTACAAGAATTAATTACTTTTAGGCCCATTTTCTAGAATAAAGTTACTAATAGATGCTTTATTCGTCAAGCTGCAATATTTACAATTATACCAAATTAGAAGCAAGTGGGGAGAAAAAAAAAGATCAGCTTTTGATGGGCCTGGAGGGAGACGATTCAATAGTTGACTGTTCCTATTTTATAGCAAGTAAAATAAGTCAAAATAATATCGTCCAGTTATTCCACAGCGGTAGTTTCGTTGATGAAAATGTAAAATATTTTTCCAGCTGTTAAGAAAATAAGCGTCTTGACTAATCGGTATGGAGCGCTGAGTTATGGCAATTACCCATGATGTCCACAAGGCGGCGCTGCCTTACCCTTGATGCGGTATGTCATGTCAGAAACCGCAATATTTTCATCTTTAAAAAAAATAATCAAAATATATCAGTGACACTACACAAACAATGATAATGTTTGAGTACAAGATATGAATAATCGAATCTGATGTTAAGTCTTAATTGTCTGTGGGAGTGGGCATCAGTTTTGGTGGCTTCCGATTAGACGGTCGAGCCGCATAATAAGACGAGCGAAGTAAAAAACGGAGTAGTTGACAGCCACCCCCGATCCACTGCGGTTCCTCCCCCTTTCCTTCCCCCTTCACTTCATGTCATTAACAGGTGCCTGTCCAAAATAGACGCACGGCCGCTGTGTGACAGAAACAGGCATGTTTTCAATCACGCTGGCACGGCTTGCGTTCTGTATTCCACCGTGTATGTATCGGTGTGGCCGTGTACGGGTAATGTTAGTAAGTCGTAAGCCGAGGTTTTGCACAGTGACCACAGACACACATAGACGGATCTTTCCTAAAGAGTGTTGGCCAACCGGGCTGCAGCCCCCTCCCCTGTTGCACCCACTTTCCATTACTGTTATTTACCCCCCCCCACTCCTTCCGTCGCTCTCTTTCTCTTTCACTAACTCCCTCGTTCTCTTAATTTTCAAGCGTCTTCTCCTGAACTCAGCACCAAACTGCAGGTCAGAATTCTTTTCCTCCCCCTCGCATTTGTTGCTTTTCTTACTTATGCATAGAGTTGCAAAAGTTATTCAAAGTTGTAAAATTTCCATTGGGATTAAAGGGAAAGTTTGGCTGTTAATGGAGAATTAAAAATTGTATTTGAGCATAATTCCTTAAATTCCAGCTAGCTAGACAGAATGAATCCAGTTTAAAAACTGTCCCCCCCCCCCCCCCCCCCCCCCCCCACATACTTATTTTTGTCTTTCAAAACAATTGTAAAATTAATTTCTCAAAAATATTGCATCGTATGTTCTTTTGGTGTTTTTAATACTTTGATTTTAGAAATGTCTTTGATTATTTTGTTTGTAAATGTCGTATTTTTCATTTTGTCAGGTCGTATTTTCAACTAATGTGTAAAATGAGCTATATACTGTAAATAAAGCTGCCCTGCTTTGCCCTTACCTTAAAATTGTACCAATTTATTATCTTGCACCGATGTGGGCTGATGACAAAACACAATGTTTATGACTCACTATAATGTTACAGCTCTTTGATTGGATCTCGTAATTAGTCTGTAGAGTGTATCTTAATTTATTAATCTAGGGGTGTCAAACTCCTTTTTATCGCGGGCCGTATTGTAGTCATAGTTTCCTTTGGAGGGCCATTATGACTAAACCCAAATAAATATATGAACGCTTCATACAGTACAAGATACAAAACAAAAAGCTCGTTTTCAAATCAGACGAGTAAAAACTGTTCTTCAAATATTTTAAAAAGATGATTTTTTTTAAAGTGAAGACAATTTACAATTCTAGTAATGACATGAATTTGATGCACAATTTGTCTTCGCGGGCCACATCTGGCCCCCGGGCCTCGAGTTTGACATTTGTGTATTAGTTGGCTCTTGGAATGTGAATCTTCTCTCAATGTTATGACCTAAATGTAAGGTCGTTGCCATTCTTTTTAATGAATAGCCCAAGCCAGCGTTAAAAGCAAACAGGTGGCTGATGTAGTCCGGTGCCAATATAAATCCTTTGGGACCACTAGTGCAAAGCTCGGAATCAAGCGATCCAAGAACTGGGGGTGGGCTGAGGGCTTCTGTCCTCTTGTCCACTGTGTGACCTGTCACAGCCCCCCAGGCTGGGTCAATTAGTGAGGCCCACTCTGGTTCAGGCTTGAATTATCGCCTGACTTGCACGGCGTGTGGGTCAGCTGCCACCTTGTTGAAACGGGCGCCTGAGGACCCCTGCTTATACTCGGTGGGGAGCGGAAAATGCTTGAGACGCCGAAATCACACACACGCTCGCACACACACATACCTGATTGCCAGTTTGTCTCATGTCATGTGATGCAGGGCGTGGGGTATTTGTGGCACCACGTTATCCCCTCAGATCAGAAGGGATCCACATCCAATCCTGACCCTGAGGGGACAACTCGTGTCTGAGCTTTGTGATGGGACAATAAAAGATGGGCGGTCCACTGTGGCACTCACCTTGACCCCCACATCAAACTACTCTACTAGATTCGTGTAGATAAAATGTTTCTTTGGTTTTCTAGTTTAGCATGATAAAGTGTTTTTGGTGGTGGAGCATCCTAAAAGCCAAAAGTTGGTTGGTGTAAAAGCTCTGAAGCATCCGATCATGATAGTGTTCCTCAGGGATCCATTCTTGTCCCTCTCCTCTTTAACTTAAGGCATGTTATTAAATTTGTGGTAATCGTAGGACCTTGAATGTAAGTAACACCTGTGGTTTTTGCTGTATTCTTTATTGTTGCTTTTCTTTTTCAGAGAACTGCAAGAAAGGAAACACTGGGATGGAGCTTCGTTTATAGCCTTATGTTTTTTTTTTAAATTTGATCCTCTATCCTAGTGGGAGCTTTATTTATTTATTTATTTATTTATTTATTTATTTATTTATTTATTTATTTATTCATTCATTCATTCATTCATTCATTTATTTTAAAGCTTCATCATTGCATCAATACTAAATACTCCCAAGTGTTCCACCTCAAACCCACGTGGTCAAATGTGGAACAACTTCTTCGTGCCCCAGGACGATGAGGGCCGCGTGGGGGCGGCGAGCAGTGGCCAAGGCGGCGGACTGGCTGCCCTTAAGGGCGGACGAGCCCAGAGGCGGACCCAAAAGATGAGCGACAGCCAGGACGGCAAGATCAAGCTGGTCTTCCTGGTGTGCGCGGTGGGCGTGACGCTCACCGTGCTGGGCGTGGTCACTGAATTTTGGGTGGAGCTGGCGCAGCCCAAGAACTTTGCCGGCAACCAGACGTGCCAGATGGCGCACTATGGTCTGTGGAAGGCCTGCGTGCACACCCTGTGGGTGGCTGACGTGGACCCCGAGAGGGCCAGCTGCGGTCCGGCTGAACTACCGGGAGGTGAGGCCTGCCACTGTCATTCATTTAGAAAGCGGATTGGCACTTGGGTCGTTGCCATGTTGAGCAGAAGTCAGCTTACTGTGTCAAAGTGTGAAACAGATGAGAAACCCAAGTTTGATGGTTGCCATAGCGACCAAAGCAATATTGGCATTGGCTTCCCAACTTGTTTCAAACTCTGAATGAATGGAATGACTACAGTTCAAAGTGTGCAAAATTTGTATTTACATGCAAAATTTAGTGATTTGCTCAACTCTGCTGTTACATATAGTTGCTTCAAAGAAAATCCATGGTGTTGAATTAAAAAAAAAAAAACTCGAATAGCATCATGATGTCCTCTAAAAAAATGCTAATCTTTTAGCCCTCAAAGAAATTCTAAGCCAAGTAACCAATTCAGCTCGGTCAATTCCACAACCACGCTATGAATGACTTGTCTTGGAAATGTAACACGCGGGGGTGTGAACATGATGCCGCATGCCGCACATAGCGTGGACGTATATGCACACACACCATGTGCATCTAGGTCGGCCCTCCATACATGCTAATTCGATCATTAAAGAGGAACAGCCAATGGGAGGAGGGCGAAGGCGAGCATTACGTAATAATATCCGACACGTATGATGCAGCTGAAAACGCTTCCATCACAGTTTTGCTTGTGTTGACGGCGCAATCCGTCCACTTTGCATATGTGACAGCGTGTTGATGTGTGACGGCAGACGTTCTGTTTGCGACAATATTTCTCACACGCCCTCGTGCAACCGGCAGATGGCCGCCAGCCCCGCCATGTTTGTTTGGCCAAAAAAAAGCAACTGTTTTCTTGCCCATCTTACAATCACGGCTCGCCGTGTGTGTACAAGCACGCACAGCCCGGGTGCGAGTTGTCGCTGGGAAGCCCAGTGGAATCTGTCCACTTCACAGTTTTTGTCTAAATATAGTGAAAGGCCAATGAGGGGGAGAAGGACAGCGAGGGACCAAGGGAGAACAGGTCTAATGCAGTATTAAGCAACCTCCCGTGTCGCCCCCTCCGCCCACTCTCACTCCACCCTCCCTCCCTCCCTCCCTCCCTCCCTCGACCTCCTCCTCCATCTGTGGCTTCCTTCTTCAGTTTTCACCTCCCCTCCATCTGTGCTCCCACCTCGTTCCTCCTAATCTTCCTCTTCAGATCCTTCTCCAACCTCCTTGTCCCTGTTTTGGATGCTTGTTAAGACCCAAAGATCACAACGGCTCTCTTGAACTAAAATAGAAAATAAATCAAGGCATTCACGATTGTTTTTTTTTGTTTTTTTTAACTCCTCACAATCAAAAGAAATACTTAAGTGATTTGCACATATCTGAAAAATCTACTGAAGTACAGTAAAGACATAATTGTCCCTCGTACCACTGCTGGCAGAACCATATGTGCAGTGTGTGTGTGTGTGTGTGCGTGCGCGTGTGCGTGTGTGTGTGTGTGTGTATTCCAACTCAACACTTGAATATAAATAGAAATGATGCCTGCAAGGACAATAGTGTGTGCATGGATGCATAGAAAGCGCGTCGCATAGGACCACCAGCTATCCACGGCACACGTGTGTATTTGTGTGTGTGTGTGTGTTCGCGCGTGCGTGCGCAAAGCGTGCATGTTATTATTATTTTTTTGATCGTGCATGTCTGTTGTACTAAAGTTTCCTCCTGTCTCCAGAATCCAACTGCACCTACTTCAAATTCTTCACCTCGGGGGAAAACGCCGTCGTGTTCAAGAAGACAACAACCAAGAGTAAGAAGCTTGGAAAAAGAGAGGCTGGCTAGCGGGAGAACAATGAGATACGCAATTCTTGTTTTATTTGTCATTTTTCTGTGCTTCAACTATGAGTCGGTGTGATGCCAATATGCAATTAATGGTGACATGGATGGCTTGCACATGTTGGCGCAGGATTTGTATGTTGCATCTGTCCGTGTTCACCTGCCAATAAAATTTCTTTTAAGTCGAGCCAAATCAGCACATGGTTCACTTGCCAGCATGCTGCCACGTTGGCTCATCCAGCCAGTTAATTGTCCCAAAACCCCAAAATAGCCTTAGGGTTTCACATTAGGGATTCAAACTAGTGAAAAATGACTATGTATAGTAAGGGTTTTACAATTGAGCGTCAACCCTTGACCTCTGACCCCTGAACCATGATCCTGACCCTTGACCCCTAATATAGTAAGGCTTCTTTCAGTACAAAATGGCCATGTTTAGTAAGGCTTTTACCATTAAACATCAACCCTTGACCTCTGAACATTGATCTTTTAAACCTAACCCTTGACCCCTAATATATTATGCCATTTTTTAGAACCAAATGACCATGGTTTTTACCATTGACTGTCGATCCTTGATATCTGAACCCTAAACCTTGACCCTGATTTTTGATACCTAACCCTTGACCCCTAATATAGTAAGGCTTTTTTGGTAAAAAATGACCATGGCTTTTACCATTGACCATCAGCACTTGACCTCTGAATCCCGAACCTTGACCCTGACCTTTGATACCTGGCCCTTTATCATGACCCTCGACACCTAATATAGTAAGGCTTTTTTTAGTAAAACATGACCATGTGTAGTAAGGATTTTACCATTGAACATCGACCCTTGACTTCTGACCTTTGACACCTGACCTTTCACCCCTAAGGCTTTTTGGTAAAAAATTATCATGTGTAGTAAAGCTTTAAAAAAACGTGCATAGTTAAGTTTTTCTAAGAATGCCATAAAAGGCTTTTAAAAATGACTAACAACTCTTGTTGTTCGTGTCCTAGACTTGAACCTGGCGGCTGCCATTTTTGCTCTTCTCAGTCTGACAATGATGGTGACGGGCTCCATCTGCATCATCATGACGCTCAGCAAAGGCGTGGTATTCTTCCTCAAGCCAGCCTCTTTCTGCTTCATACTCTCAGGTCGGACCCCGCCTCTATACGGCCATACGTGATGCCTTTTCATAAGAAACAATCATGTTAACAATACCACACGTGCAGGTGTCCTGGTCCTGGTCTCGGTCCTGATGTTTCACCAGTCCGTGCTGGCCTTGCTGTCCAGCGACCACTCCGTCCCGCTGCACCACCAGCTGTCCTGGTCGGCGGCCTGTGCCGGCTCGGCGGGCGCTGTCCTCATTTTCGGAGGCGTCCTTTTCCTCATCCTTTCGCTTCCCGTCACTTCGTGGCAGAAGTGCTTGCAGCACAACAGCGCCACCTAGCAGGTGGCTATTTATATCAAAACATTTTTTTTTCCTCCACAGATGTTTCAACAATAGCTTAGCATTTTATAGTTATACCTCATTGTATTTATATTCACTTTCCAGGTATGCAATCATACTTTTTAAAGTGTTTTGAAAAGAGGCTGTCGTGTTTTTTGGGGGGATGTTTTAGCAAAACAATGTAAGACTTTGTACACCTGACAACTGTATAGACTCACTTTGTAAGCTTCTTCACAATGTACATAAGATTTCGCTTTTATCTTTTATGAATGTTGTGTTTTGCAGTGTTTAAAAATATACACAAGATTTCCTTGACTCTTTTACGTTCAACAATTTCTCATAATTTGTTCCATATAAATAAACTGATCTCTGTCCATTCTTTTCATTTTGTAGCATCTCTTTGGGCTGCACTGTTTGCACTACACATTTGGTTTTGTCCAATCAGATTTCACACTCAGTCTGACGTCACTATGATTTTATCCTCTGATTGGTTGGTCGGACTGAAACTTGTTTTTATTTTATAGTTTTTTATTGTTTTTTTCACACAATAAATAGGATAAATATTAGCAATTTGAGCCGACGGAAAAGGTTATATCACAATCCACTACTTCATCCGGCTGTCACGAGGAAACAATTTATTTATTTTCCCTCCAATTTAAATCACAAGTGACCTTTATCCCCCTCCCTCACCGCCCCCCTCACACCATTGCTATACTTAGTCCCTTGATGCTGAAGTTTAGAAACCTTATCCGTGAATTTCAACTATGCGTGCCTCGCCGTTTACTCTTCCACCCCGGACCTCAATGCGCTCGTACCTTCAACAATTCTCGTCCAATGCATCCGCTGACACCCCTCCTCCCCACCTCCCACCGGAATAATTACTGTCACAAGCGCATCGGTCATTGGATTAGTGATGTGCATTCCAGTTCTTTTAAGTGAACTGAATCTTTAAAATCGGTTCACTCAAAAGATTCGTTCAAACTGTTCGTTCAACGAATCGTCCCCCCGCCCCCACACACTGATCCTTTTTTTTTATTTTATTTTTTTTTTTATAAATCAAATAATCAAAAATCATGGTCAAAGCTTCACGAAAAGTGAAAAGTGCCACACCCGCCCTCACCCCCACTTTCTGATTGGATGTTTAATCTGTGACGTCACTCGGACACTCTATTAGGTACACTGCCATTTTCAGGTGGACCTAATCGCAGGCCACTTCATTAGGGAAAAATCATGGTCAAAGCTTAAATGAAAGTGAAAAATGCCACACCGGCCCTCACCCCCACTTTCTGATTGGCTGGTTGATCTGTGACGTGACTCGGACACTCCATTAGGTACACCGCCATTTTCAGGTGTACCTATTAACAGACCACTTCATTAGGGAAATATCATGGTCAAAGGTCACAGGTGTCAAACTCCAGTCCTTGGGGCCGCATTCCAACATGTTTTCCAAGATTCCCTCGTTAAGTGCACCTGTGTCAAAAGTTAGGCTCCTGCAGAGCGTGAATATGAACTGATCTTTTCACTCAGGTGTGTTTAACGAGGGTAACTTGGAAAACATATTGGAACGCGGCCCCCCGAAGACTGGAGTTCAACACCCCTGGTTTAACTGAAAGTGAAAAGTGCCACACCCGCCCTCACCCCCACTTTCTGATGGGCTGTTTGATCTGTGACGTCATTCGGACACTCTATTAGGTACACCGCCATTTTCAGGTGTTCATAATAACAGGCCACTTCATTAGGGAAAAATCATGGTCAAAGCTTAAATGAAAGTAAAAAGTGCCACACCCGCCCTCACCCCCACTTTCTGATTGGCTGGTTGATCTGTGACATCACTCGGACACTCCATTAGGTACACCGCCATTTTCAGGTGTACCTAATAACAGGCCACTTCATTCGGGACATATCATGGTCAAAGGTCACAGGTGTCAAACTCCAGTCCTTGGGGCCGCATTCCAACATGTTTTCCAAGATTCCCTCGTTAAGTGCACCTGTGTCAAAAGTTAGGCTCCTGCAGAACGTGAAAATGAACTAATCTTTTCACTCAGGTGTGTTTAACGAGGGTAACTTGGAAAACATATTGGAACGCGGCCCCCCAAGGACTGGAGTTCGACACTTTAACTGAAAGTGAAAAGTGCCACACCCGCCCTCACCCCCACTTTCTGATTGGCTGTTTGATCTGTGACGTCATTCGGACACTCTATTAGGTACACTGCCATTTTCAGGCGTTCATAATAACAGGCCACTTCATTAGGGAAAAATCATGGTCAAAGCTTAAATGAAAGTGAAAAGTGCCACACCCGCCCTCACCCCCACTTTCTGATTGGCTGGTTGATCTGTGACATCACTCGGACACTCCATTAGGTACACCGCCATTTTCAGGTGTACCTAATAACAGGCCACTTCATTCGGGACATATCATGGTCAAAGGTCACAGGTGTCAAACTCCAGTCCTTGGGGCCGCATTCCAACATGTTTTCCAAGATTCCCTCGTTAAGTGCACCTGTGTCAAAAGTTAGGCTCCTGCAGAGCGTGAAAATGAACTGATCTTTTCACTCAGGTGTGTTTAACGAGGGTAACTTGGAAAACTTATTGGAACGCGGCCCCCCGAAGACTGGAGTTCAACACCCCTGGTTTAACTGAAAGTGAAAAGTGCCACACCCGCCCTCACCCCCACTTTCTGATTGGCTGGTTGATCTGTGACATCACTCGGACACTCCATTAGGTACACCGCCATTTTCAGGTGTACCAAATAACAGGCCACTTCATTCGGGACATATCATGGTCAAAGGTCACAGGTGTCAAACTCCAGTCCTTGGGGCCGCATTCCAACATGTTTTCCAAGATTCCCTCGTTAAGTGCACCTGTGTCAAAAGTTAGGCTCCTGCAGAACGTGAAAATGAACTAATCTTTTCACTCAGGTGTGTTTAACGAGGGTAACTTGGAAAACATATTGGAGCGCGGCCCCCCGAAGACTGGAGTTCGACACCCCTGGTAACTGAAAGTGAAAAGTGCCACACCCGCCCTCACCCCCACTTTCTGATTGGCTGTTTGATCTGTGACGTCATTCGGACACTCTATTAGGTACACCGCCATTTTAAGGTGTTCCTAATAACAGGCCACTTCATTAGGGAAAAATCATGGCCAAAGCTTAACTGAAAGTGAAAAGTGCCACACCCGCCCTCACCCCCACTTTCTGATTGGCTGTTTGATCTGTGACGTCATTCGGACACTCTATTAGGTACACCACCATTTTCAGGTTCATTCGCGAAGATTCACGAGTGAGTGACAGACAGCGTTGCTGCTATGCCAGCCGACATTGATGTTTTAATTTTGTATTTGTTGGATTGTAGTTGATGGTGTTATTATACCGAATGTGTTTGTGTTTGAATAAAAGGTTGGAAAAAAAAATCCGTTATGCCGACATTTGTTATTTTGGGGCACACCAACTCATATAACTTATAATTGGCGAATATAAAAACAAGGAATAAAACACCAGACAAGTTTTAACATAAATGTTTATTAAAACAATAATAATAAAAGTAAATTTCAAACCAGCAATCTAATGTGAAATTGCAGTAGATATATTGGATAACAATATTTAGGCGTCTATATATATGCATACACGTTATTTAAAAACTACTATAAGTGTTATCAAATCAAGATTACCCAAAGAGAAGCATAATCTCCCCGTTGCTGCATAACGGCGCATCCCTTCATGCAATAAAGTTAGCCGTTCGCTTGGAGAAAACGCGCATAAAATAAGTGGTGTTTCAGTGAATGGTTCTTTCTTTCCTTGGCAAATCGTAAATCTACATGCTGGTTTCCATAGTTCACGCCAGGAGGGAGACGCAACACGTTCACTGACTGATCCGTTGATGCACGGGAAGGGGGGCAGTTCACCCATTGACTCGTTCGCGAACGGGAAAGTCCAGATTCGTTCCCTCACTGATCCGTTCTCGCGATGAACTGGAAATGCAAATCACTGACTCGTTCACTCACACATCCGTTCAGTTGGTGAACGGGAAATGCAATTCACGACTCGTTCATGAACGGGAAGTTACTTCATTTTCTTCTTCGTTTTGTTTTACGGCGAGGTGGCACCAGCTTCAATGCGCATTACCGACACCTACTGGTTGAAGTCATATGAACTGAAAAAAGAACGAATCACTTTAGGAAGTTATTCGTTCACTCTCGTTACCTGAAAGGATTCGTTCTTTTGAACGAATCGGTCACTCACGAGCCAACACTACATTGCATCATCAGCACGCACTCGTATTAAGCACCTCCGTTGGGGAGAAACGTAATCTACGTGACACCCGATCTCGGTTGCAGCATGTTTTGGGAACACAGATACAAACACATACGTGGAAACTTGTTAGCATTGTCGCATCACACCTGATTCCTGTGAAACAAAGTCAACAAGTCGGAAAAGTTCCAAATCGCAAGGGACGCTGGGGGGAATTCCAAGTCTCCTTGCACCTGCTCCAAGGCAGAAAAGTCACTGCTAAGTAAAGAAAAACACGCCGGCCGTGTTTAGAGCGCGACAGCCGTTTAAAACATGCATGAAGCGCCAGGCGCCAGATGGGACCAATCACACACTGATGCATAAAAAAAAAAAGTATATCTCGTCACGATGTTTACAATTGAAGTTTGCAAAAATCCCTTTACGCTAGGACAGCATCAGAGGCCTATTTGAAAACACAAATTGCCTATAGTATAGGGAAAAAATAATTTGAATTTTGAAATAAATTCTAATATTTCATGTTTTTGTGGCAAAACAAGACAGAAGTCAGCATTAATCCAGCAGTATTTTTTTTTATAAATTTCGTGCAATACAGTGTTTGAGTTTATCACACATTTAGATAAACCATAATCAGTTGTCTCTATATATCTACATTTGATTCATATTGCCCACATAAATGCTCTCTGTGCGCACGTTTGTCACTTTTTTCCCGAGAATGTCACCGAAGAAATTCAGAAAGTCTGGAAGCGTCTCCTTTGTTTTTCCGATTTTTTTTTTTTTTTTTTAGTTCAGTGGTTGTTGCATCATGTCACAAGAGTCTGATTTTCGAGAAGGGAAAAAAGAAGACGCGTGTGTCAGGCCGCTTACATTCTCATCACCTTCCTTCGAGAAGAGGAGCAAGGAAGCACAGTGAAAAGAATCTTTGGGGAGGTTCCCATCAATGCTCAGGAAAGGGGGCGGGTCAAAAGGTTCATGAGGGCGGGGCTAATGAGGTAAACCACCAAGTAAGAGTCAGAGTAACAAAAGCTCTTTTTTTTTTTTAGAGGATTTACAAATATATGTATGCATAAATTACAATGTACATTTTCTCCAAACCCACATTTACATGATGCTTGGGTTTTTTTTTGTTATTGAAAATGAAATGTGTCACTTTCCGACTCATAGAAAAGAGATTATTAAATTTTTTTCCTTCCCTTTTTCCACTTGCTTCTGTACATATTTTTTATTTCCTCCCGTTTGAACGCGAGGTTGTCGTTAATGCCCAAAGAACAAACATCTTCAACACGACTAGCGCTACAAGTACTGCTAACAGGGATTCCGATGGAAAGAAGACGTACGAAGGCCAAAACCGAGTCGTTATTGTTGCATCTCTTTTGTATCGCTATTATTGGAAGACAATTTACAGTATTCACATTTGGAAAATAAAAATGAAATAAAAGTCGTAGCTAGTGGCCGGTAAGTCAAAAGAAGTCATTCTCTCCACCAAAGATTTCATGCACACACACGCTTGACATGGAGGCACGCTGCTCACCCCTTCCATCTTGGAAGAAAAAAAAACTAATCACAGTTAAAGTCAGCAACATGGAAACGTTGACTTTGGACAACGCAGCGAGCTTGGAACCACTAGGGATGGCAATTCCAAAAACATTTCCTTCATCGATGCCAGCAATGATCTGACAGGTGTTTGTTTTGCTTTTTTCGGGATAATTCTTTTGTCAAAAATAAATCAATAAAATAACATTTGTTCCACAAAGTTGAATTTTGTAACACTTTTAGCACACTGTTCCCAAAAGGCCAAACGAGTTGCGTGTCGTAGCGTACGCAAAGTAGCCTACGCAAAGCATAAATTCATATTGGGAGGCCATAAGTATAACTAGTTAAAAAAAAAAAAAAACGAGACAATCCCGAATCGACACAAATGGATTGTTCTGCCCATCCCCAGTAGCAACGCAAAGAATAATCACAACAACAATCGACGCCAACGCAGGTCTGCTAAATTAGCGCTAATATTGCACATTGCATTTTTGTAGTAGCCCGAGGTTAGTTTGCATGTTGATCGTTAACAAAATAAATCATTTCTAGAACGTGTAGATATCAAAATAGTTTTGTTGTGAGAGTTCATTGTTGTTGTTATCGCTCGCTTATGATCGTACTCATCTTTTGACATATTGGCTGTGCTGGACGACCGCTACTTCCTGCGCCCCCCCCCCCCCCCCCCCCAACCCTAACCTTAATCCTAACCCCCTTTTTACACAGGTGTGGTCTTCCGATTGAGGGTGTTGGAGTTGCTCTCTCTGTCTCCCTTCAGCCTGTCCAGAGTACCCATTCCTCGCTCCCTGTCCACCGTGGACGAAGTGAAGGGGGGCGGTCCGGAGCCCACCGAGTTGGGCATTGGCACGTTGGAGTTGGAGGAGTTGGAAGGGTTGTGGGACTTGAGCGAGGGCAGCGTGCCACTCATCATGCCGCCCCCGCCGCCGTCCTTGGGGAAGCAGTTGTGAAGCTGGTAGAGTGTGGCGCGGTCCACTGTGCCATACATGGGCGCCAAGCCACCCAGTTTGGGGTCGCGGGACAGCGTGTAGAGTGAGATGTCGCCTCCGGCCAGCGCCGTGTGGGAGCGCGAGTGCGGGTTGGGCAGCGTGGACACGGAGATGGGGCCCTGGGAGAGCAGCGCCGATGGGGGCAGGCCGAAGTTCTTCCCCACACCGCCGCCCACCGGCGAAGGGTCTCGGGAGCGAGAGGGGTCGGTGGAGCGCGATGAGGAGCGGGAGCGACGGCGGAAGCGGTAGCTGGGGAGGCGCAGCATGGCGTGCGTGGTGCTCTTGAAGATGTCGGTGCGCGAGCGGCAGCGCAGCTCCTTGTTCTTCTCGATGTAAATGTTGACCGCCAGCACGCCCACCATCTCGGCCATGATGAAGGACAGCCCGCCAAAGTAGAAGGACCAACCATACGAGTACTGCCACTTCTTGTCCTCATCCTTCTTGGGGGAGATGTCGCCCAGCGCCGCCGAGATGTACACGATCACGCCGATGATGTTGCTCAGACCTGAAAAGCGCAATCGAACAGTCATGCATCGGTTAGGGTGCAATTGAGAATTAAAAACCAAAATCTTAAAGGTAGTGATGGATAAATGAAGCTTCAAATTTGCTTCATTTGTATTTTCTGACTTCTCTAGATGGCACTGTTGGTATAACTAAATGGATGGCAAGTCAGAGTGCTTTCAGCCCAACATTGAACAGAGAGTGCCATCTCGAGCCGTCAAAAAATATACAACTGGTTCAGGAAGCAAATTTTGAAGCTTCATTTTCCCCATCACTACCAAACGGAGGTGCCAATGTGGTAAACATCGCTAAACACTCTCAAAAGATGCTTCTAGTGTGCGTATATACTTATAGTCATCATGTTACCTGCAGCCACAAAGAGAATCCCCGCTCCCAGGATAATGTTGCGTTTGCTCCGATAGAAACGGCTAGCAGCAATGCACACGCCTCCCAATAGCAGCAAGATGGCGCTGAGGATGGGGAAGATGTTGGAAGCCCTCACCACGCCTGCAAAGCCGCACAAAAACTGCTTAGCAACACAAAAAAAAAAACAAAGACAACAACCACATAGCTTAGCTATGCTTAGCTTTTCAATCTGCTAGCTTAATGCTAATGCTAAAGCAATATGAACTGATGGATGGATGGACTACGATGGCTTCCTCACATTGAACCCAAGAACATGCACCTTGCTCTCCTTTTCCTCATCCATTTTGTTTTCTCAGTATTATCACTTGCAACAACAAAAGAATTAATCATGAGAGTTGAGTTTAGCTGTACGCTAAGTACACACAAGTGCACACCGAGTACACACACACAAACACACACATCTAAGACAAGTAGGCCACAGGAGAGAAAATGCCAGCAAAATGCCAACAAGATGCCTGTGCAACATTGTAAACAAGCTTGTGCGTACACGTGCGGCGTATCGCAGAGCACAAACGGATCCCTGCGGGGCGTTTAGCCTCAACTAGGCCGCCGCAGCATCTCCCGTGACTTTTAGTCCACATTGTCACGTGTTGATTCCTTCATTGCGCCAAGAGAAAAATCCAGCCGTTTGACTTACGTAGGACGTACTCGGCCCCGTCATGGTCAAAGTCCGCGTCCTCCGGGAAGTGGTTGATCTGAGAACACAATCCTCGCTTCACTCCTGAGATGTGAAAAAGAAAGAAAGTGATGAGCACACACAAGCAAGAGAACAAGAAGTCATAAAGCCAACTGCGACAAAAGGCAGAACAGCGGGCGTCCTCCCGAGAGCCCAAAGGACTGACATCAGCGTCAGCGTCTCCTCAGCATACAGATGGAATGTTAGTAAGGCAGGCGTGGGCATGGCGTGGCGTGGGCGTGGCGTGTTAGTAAATACATACAAGCACGCACGCACGATGGTGACACGCTCGCTGATGGATTGTGACATAAGATGGAGTGGTGGGATGAAGACACACAGACGAAGGAGGGACAGATGGATAGACGCGGGACGAGTGGTCGTCTCCCTTTGTCTGTGGCTCGGCAATGTCGCTCTGTGAAGAAGCAGACGGAGGCGCACGTCAGTGGCGTCGCACGATTGACCAACCGCAGCTGGATTTACAACCGGCACACCGACTAATTTTTAACTCATTCGCTGCCATTAATGTCTATAGACATCAAAATTCAATTTTAACTGGGCTGCCTTAAAGTGACTTTTTTGTTATACTGTATAAAAAATTGACTGCCATTTTGTTTCCATGTCACGCCTTCAGTAAAGATGCAGAGGACACGAGGAGCGAGCGACATTCGGATATTCCAGAGTGAGCGCAACTGTCACGTTTGGGGGGGGTGCAAAGGAGTCTTGCGGATCTTATCTCTAATTGGCTGCTTGGCTTGGAGAGAGGGGGGGAGTGGGGGGGGATTAAGCCACTTCAGTTCATTTCGCTATAGAAAAGCTTTAATCTGTCTCACGAGTAGATAACGGTAACGAGGTAAGCCGTGACATCATCGCAGCAAACGCAGAGGCACCTACCAAAAAAAAAAAAAACCTTGCAAGGAGCATTCTAGCACATCCAAACCGTCTGAATCAGAATTTGAGAGATTCCCGATTTCCTACCAGACTGAAAAAGTTTGAAAGTAACTTGTGTTCATGACTGTTGACGGCGTCCCTGCCTACGGTGTCGAGCTTTGCCATCGCAGCCCACGACGAGTGCAGACAACCAGCTGGTCCCCTTGTCGGGACTGGAGGCGGAACACAAGCTTTTGTTTGGCCACTCCAGTTAAACGATGGCAGCCAGCGCCGACACCATGATGAATGGATTATTTGGAGGCGGGGCCGGGCTTGGTTCGCTATGGTGTAATTAGGGCTTCGATTGTTTGGAATCTTTTCTCGTCACGGCGGCGCGGTCGAGGAGCTTCAGCGTGCTTGGCCCATTCTGATCATCATTAGCGGGTATCACAACACTGCGTTGCGCCGCAAACAGACTTCTGACGCATCTTGTCTAAGTCTAAGTCTATCTTGGCTGTACCTTCCAGGCAGCATATCCTCCAGAGTCCCGAGTGGGTGAGCGCCCCCGGGTCCTTCTTGTCCTTGTTATGAGGGTCGTCCTGCGTGACGTTGGCTGTACTGTTGCAGATGAGGGCGCGGGAGTACAGCCAGTAGTCCGTCCCTATGGCCACCGTCATCAGGCCGAAGGCGGCGAACGCCCCCACGGTGGTGAGAAGGATCTGGATCCCCTTCTCACACACCATGCCTTGGAAAACACAAGCAGAGCGTTCTCGGCATTAAAGAGCCACCGTGGATGGAAGGGGACGGCACGAGATGGGCAAAGGTGACGTGTGGTGATTGCCGTGGATGCCGTGAATCAAAAAAATTGCCAAAATCCTACAACACGCTACATTTTCGGTGGTTGCCGTGGTCACCGGAACGGTCAAATCATCGCACGTGTGAACTTATATAACCTGAGTGAGCCGCAGTTGATTGAAAAACCCAGCAGTCTTGCAGGTGAGATGATGAAGGGGAGGGAACGGGGGGAGGGGGTGCAGAGGTGGCACAAAATGATGATGTGTCCTTGGGAGAAGAGCCGGGTGACTCTGCTGACGCGGCTTAACAAGGCAGAAGTGAAGCGAAACATTTGGGCCGGCTAACACCTACTACTCCATATTCATAACCCAGCTCCCCTTAGAACTTGGAAGGCAAGACTGGAGAGGAATTCATAAACACACACACACACAGCAGATCCATCGTCAAGTCCCGTTAGGGCAATAAAAACGCGCTTTCGCCCATTTAAATAATTAAAATTCTCGCTCTTCCATCTTTCTCTGTGTAACGTACGCGCACTCGGGCACTCAACAATAAGGCACTCTAGGGTGGCCACTAAATCTCGGAATTCACTTTACGGTCTTCAAAACGTCAATCAAAACGGTTTGTAAAGGCAGAATTCCCATCTGGCTCTTGTATGGGATGTTCGGAGACAGTAGGTGTACCTAATGTTCTGCTCTGCCCCAAACGTTCCACACGCATCCCTAAAAAAAAAAAAAGTTCAAATCTAAGAAGAGCCAAGAACTGGACTTACCTGACGGCGAGTTTCTATCCTTCGACTCAATTTTGAAATCTTTCCTTTCCTCGTCAGTGAAGAACGTGCTGCCCCTTCAATCCGGACAGCATCCATCGACTGTTCTCAGCCGCTCCCCGCTCGTTTCCTCTCTCTCTCTCTCTCTCTCTCTCTCTCTCTCTCTCTCTCTCTGTCTCTCTCTCTCTCTGTCTCTCTCTCTCTCTCTTTCTCTGTCTCTCTCCCTTTCTCTCTTTCACGTTCACTCGCTCTTTGACGCTGTCTTTCTCGCGGGAGCCCCCAGTGCCAGCGGAGGCTGAGTCTTGGACGCCGGTCGCGCTCTCCTTCGCTCGCTCCTCCGCTAGCAGGAAGCCACCACCAAAGGGCCCATCATCGCTGCTCAGCTGCTGCGAACAAAAAAAAAGAATGGACCGTTTCAATATGCAGATGAAATCAGTCAGGGCCTCGTTCCCGATGAAAACGTGCCCATGTCATTTCCTCGTCAATTATAATTGATCGTCGTGTCAAATTCATCGTAGCATTTGCTGCCTATTTGACACTTTGGCGTGAATAATTAATCAGAAATAAATGAATTGACCTTCTGCCATAAATGGTTTTGCTATTGCAGCTTATTCACTTTCTCACGAAGGGCTTGATTGATTAAGATTTAGAATAGAGGGCGTTAAATTGCGTGCTACCTCACTCCAAGTGATTGGGCTGTTGGCAAGGAGCTTTAAAAAAGGCCTGCAAAATAAGCAGTGAATATGAGACGAGTGCTAAGTGTTGAAATCTTCCAAGCAAAGTGTGTCATTAAAAAAAAAAAAGATTTTCCCCCTCCTATATTTAAAAGATGATTTTGGTCACCATGAAAGAGGCAAACAAACATTTCGACACATGACACCTTCTTGTGACTGGCACATAAAAATGAGAATATTGTTCCAATATGATCAAGTGTCAAGGCCGTTTTTATTGAATAATTTTCCGCATCTTTTGTCTTGGCGCAAAAGCAAGCGTGGCGTCTCACATGGATTGACACGATGCCAACATTGGAGGCTAAAAAGCGGAATGACTCGAGCGCGACTTGTGCTGCATCTCATCGTGTGAATGGAGGAGCAACGGGGAGGGGGGATAGTCCGACCTGACAATGTTACCATGGCAACATTGAATTCCAAAGTCTAGATCAGCATAGAGCAGGAGAAGGGGGGGGGGGGGGGGGTGAAACGAGTGAGCGCAAAAACTGGTGAAAAAAACAGGGATGAAGGGGTGACATTTGAAGTCATAATAGCGAGTGTGATTTCATTCCCTATCAATATGTGTGTGCGTGTGTGTGTGTGACGACTGCGACACAGATGCTCCCGAGCAGCGCATGTGCACTGGATAAAACACGCGACTGGCACAGACGAGAAGCATCCTGCAGTGTGTTTTTTTTCTTCTTCTCTCTCTCTGTGAACCCCCAAAGAAAATGCAAGCATTGGACACAGTGATGCGCAATGAGCAGATATGAAACCAAATTAATATTTGATGACGCAATATGGCACCGTGAGCAAAATAGGTTACATGTGAGCCCCCCACCGCTCCCCCCTCCTGCCCAGCATCGGAGATGCGACGAAAGACTGCCTGTTTCCACTCCCTGTCGTTGGGAACTGTTGAATCTCATCCGCCAGACGTCCTCCTCGTACTCGTATCGCTCTCTCCTGCCTCCGTATTATGTAAACCGTCAAGCCACACTGCTGCAGTGTGTCTTAGTTATACATTGCAGCAAACGTCGTGTGTGTGTGTGTGTGTGCGTGTGCGTAAGACTGTGACATTCCAACCCTATCAGCATAAAGTCGCTCCCTTAGGAGACTACACATGTCGCTATCTCCCAAAAAGCCATGCGTGTGACCTTTCGAATGACCTTACGTATTCCCCTTAGCAAAAGTCCCCTGTGTGGAAGATCCTAATTGCCATTTAATTATCAGCATTTCCCATTTCCTTCCAATAATTAACCGAGAGTGGCGCCCCGAGTGAGAGCAGGAGAGCGTGAAAGGACGAGAGGGCGAAATTAAAAAAAAGAAAATAATCATATGAAAGAAATTGTCTTAAAAATTTTGATATAGGTGCACCACAAAAAAAGCCAAAGAAAAAGCGAGTTAGCTTTCCTCCACACTGCAGTCCTTTTGGGCCAATCAGCTTTGAAGAAGCCATGTTTGTTATCTACACTGTCCTAAGTCTGTTTACAGCTTTGGGCAGAATATAAAGAAAGCTCTAGGCCAGACGGAGTCCAATTAGCTTCAGTTCTGAAAAAGGCCAAGAGCGCTACGCTCTTGAAAGGCCAACAGGGACATCATCAAGAAGTGCACAGCTCAGGAGAACCTTCAGCAGTAATCAGACCCACCTGTCCCACTCATCGGCAGAACGGCGTGTTTAGCTTCGACAATCCAAACGAACGCTACAGTGCAACAATCCATCCCGCAGGCCGTTTGAATTCTGTAGCATCTGCAGCATTAGCCGTCCATTGCGTGCATCAACAAACCGAGCTGCTGCGTGTTGAGTTCATGACAAAATCTGAGCAGGTTAATAATACACGTGCTGATTGGACAAACCCAACAAGTTGGATGAAGAAAATGATCATGACATAAACAAATACTAAAAGCGTCAAGGGACCCAAAAAGTTACTTATTACCTAGCGGAATCGGCCTCAAATCAATCTATCAGGAGTATGCTGCAATTATGACAAGATGAAAAAAAAAAAAGACAATGGGAACTGTAAACTATTAATGTACAAACAAAATATCAGTTTGTAAAAAAAAAAATACAATGACAAAACGTATAGTTCATTGCATTTTGAGTTTCTCAAGGATTGGACCTCTTTGAATGAGGCGGCTGTCATTCAAACTGCACCAGGTGAGTCCGCAACCTCTCGTGACCAAAAACACGGAGCAAAAAGGCACAAGGCGTTCTTGGGCGAGCTGCTTTTTAAAAATAGTGTCATGTGAATTTTTCATAGCTGAAGATAATGTTCCTAAAGAGGCGCTGCGGAAGCTCACTCGAGGGATGGGAGGATTACAGGTTCAAGTCCCGCAATGGATGCAAGTATGGAAATTGGCTCTGGCTGATGAGAGGCAAAATGCGTGTGTGTGTTGTCTGATAAAACGTTTTCATGACAAGCGGGCGTGCAAATATCTACCGGTGGGGCCACAACAACTCAGGTAGATCAGCACCAGCGTGAGCAAACACGCACACACACACACAAAGCCGGAAAGCAGCAGCACTGTCAAATGTGATGACAATTGAATGGTAAAATAGGTCATCTTTAAAAGGCGCTCGGGTGTCTACCTCCGCCCGCATGAGACCTCGTCCCCGCTTGTCTTGCCCGAGGAGGTGGTGACACTAACACCTTGGTCTAAGAGGCTCCCAAAATAGTTCCTTTTGGATGACCGGACACTCATATGCATAAATATACACGTGGAAGCGCATTCATGCTAAAAAGCTCTCAAAGATGAGATCGCTATTAGCCTTTCGTAGACATGAATGTGCTTTGAGGGATGACAGAAGAGAATTTTCTTTAGAGTAAAAAAAGTTGTAAGTTCACTGTTAAAATATTTTTTTAGTCATTAATAAAGTTAGCATTTGACATGAGACGGTGACATGCAACTTGACCTAAAATCATGATTCATGACACATTTTTGAATAAGGGTCACATATCTAAATAAAGTAAATAAATAAATATCCATCCACATTCTAGATTCTGCTGAGATGAGCTACATCGCTAGTTTGTCATTTATAGCTTTGGCTGTTAGCATCTGTAGTTAAGTGCAGGAAAAAATAGAAGTCTGCTACTATATGGCAATAAAAATAACTCTTGGGGTTGCTATTTGTAAAATGTTTTTGGCACTCTGCAAGTAAACTTAAATGTACATCAAATCAGCATCAGTGCATTTCTTATGCAAATGTGCCACTGCTAACTGTGCCCCCTTTTCCACTCCCGCCGACACGACCATATGACGTGTGCGTCCATGTTTACGTTCCATGAAAGCCGCACGACTTCAAAGCTCCGCCGAGTCTCATTTTCTTTCTCTGCGTCAGTCCATAAGAATCATTCTCATTTGGTTTCAAGCTCAGGTTTCACTTGTAACATAGGACAGTGTGCATTTCCCTTGCCACCATTTGTGGAAAAATACACTAAAATTGGCGCATCGTGCATCCAGGAGGTGGGGTCACACGATTTGAGTCACAGCAGGTGCTGATGGACGCCATCATGGTTTAATTTATCCTGCTCCACCACATTAATGAGAGTATACAGACAACATATAGCCGCAGCTTCTTTTTTTCTCTCTCCCTGAATGCTGCAGTGCACACCTTCCTCTCTGCACGTGCTTTCATGAAAACTACATGATGAATCGGTGCAAACGGCGGAGACTTTTTTTTTTCTTATTGGACAAACATGCCTCAGATGAACATCATGTGGGTCATCGTCAACATGACGCCCTGCGGGGGAGGGCTTGGTGTGTGTGTCTATGTGCACATATAGCCGCGTGCCAAGCTAGTGTATAGTGATGCAGACTGCGGTGCATTCATTAACAGATCAGCCACACACACACATGCATCATCGCCCAGCCTGCACTGGCTACTCGTGGAGGGGGGGAAATGAGGCGGGGGGCAAAATGGACGCCTGGCAGCGCACACAAATCACATTGAGACCTCTACAAATTGTCGATTGTGGCACAGATGCGAAATATTAAAGACATTAGTTCACATGGATGTAAGGAGGGAGGGAGGAAGGTAGACGACGGGGAAAGGAGGGAGGGGCGGGGGGGGGTGCGATAGGGCTACCAATGAGCTATTATAAGGACGTCATTTGCATAATAGACGCTGCTAATTATAGTCCCAGCGCTATAGTAAATAGTCCTCAAATGATGTCATCGGGCATGTTTTTCGCACTCTGGCCACGACGGGCTAAGTTGGAGCGAGCGCGTCAACGTGCGAGTGGACGAGCTGCAGAGCAATCGGCAATCGACAGCAAATCACACGCAAACACGCATAAATGGAAAATCACCCCAACACACGTTGCCATCGGAATGGCTGAAAAGCTTGCAGGAGGGATGGAGGCTTACCTGCAAGATGCTGCGGGATGTCAGCGCTCCTCTCCGCGCGTACGTCGCACACCACAAGAGGATGGGAGGAGATGATGATGATGATGGTGATGATGATGATGGCGGTGGTGGTGGCGGTACATGGGGAGGGGTCATAGAGGGGGGCGTGGATACCGATCAGATGCAACTGGGTCATAAAACAAGAGGTGGAAGGTCAGATCATTAGGAAGTCCATTCAAATATCATTTGAGAGCAAGCAGACAGATGAGGGGAGGGAAAAAGGTGTGTGTGTGGGGGGGGGGGGGTAAGCCTCACGTCACTGACTGAGCATGGATTTTTCTTGCTGCATGTCATAGAAACGGACTCTAAATATTTTGTTCCAGAATCCACATTGCTGCCAGTCATTTTCAATGCATCAGTGGTTCGATGAAAAAGATTTTTTTTTTTTAATTATCCTATCAACAGAAGAAAATAATTTTTTTTAAACAGAACCAAAACTTCCTAAAACAAAAAAATATCTTTGATAAACAAAACAAAAAAGAGAAAAAAAATCCTCCTCCAAAATGAATCTACTACGTACTCTTAATAGCAATACAAATTAAATTATAATAATAAAAATAAATCGTTGTCCAGTTGCTGACTTGCATGAGCAGCTGTCTCCCCTTCCGCGGGTGCGTGACAGTCAATAGCGACATATCAGAACAGGCCAACTTTATCGGTCATGGCTATCGCAAGCATTCACTTAATGACTTCAGTGCTGTTGGTGGTGGAAGCTGAATTATGTCACCCCTATGAGCTTAAAAAAAAAAAAAGATAATGCAGCCACTTGCTGAGCTGCTGCAGGACACACACACACGAACACGCACATGGACGCACAAAACAGTTAGGTTGCACAAAACCCAGCAGACAATGACCTTCAATAGCTTTAAAATGCGCAAACACACACACACACACACACACACACACACACACACGCACACACACGCACACACACACAGGAAGCCACAGTGAGCTAATTCGGAGTGACAGCTCTTTCATGCAGTAATGGCGATGGTGAAAAGAGAGCTCCACTCAACTCCACACTGCACAAACACACGCACACACACACACACACACACACACACACACACACACACACACACACACACACACACACACACACACACACACACACACACACACACACACACACACACACACACACACACACACACACACACGTACACAAAAAATAAAAATAAAAAAGGAGGCAAGTCACAATCACATGCAAAAGAAAAGGGTACACAAATACATAAAAAGGAGTCACAAGTCACAAAAAAGCTTATTTGTTTGTCTTTCACACAAAACATGCAACAGTGGTGGGGAACGTTTCAAATTGAAACAGAATTGAAATGTTTGAAAACAAAGTTAAATACAACTGAACTGTCCCAAAATGGATTGAAGTCAACATCAACTTATTTCTTCCGTACAAGATTTGATATCTTTTCCAATGGAATTATGTAAATGCTGAAAATATTTTCTGCGATATTCTACAAATATTTTTTTCAAAAGGCTGACATAGCAAACTTAAGTCCGGTTTTCGAGTGACGGCCACACATGCCAACACGTGCTGACAAAAAGAAGGCACACAGGCAACATCTGATCAATTTCGGCCCGAGGCTGCGTTCTTGTCACGGCCGCAGTGCCGAGTGCGCACATTGTCACATTGTCTGACTGTCTGATAGAACAGCGGCAAAAATGCCTCGCAGTGAAATCAATATCGAAAGTCTACCCACCCCTGTTTTTTATGACCTGAAAAGTGAAAGAAATTCTCCAAACTTCTTTTTGAGAGCAAAAGTACAGAAGAAACGAGTGAAATAATGTGGTTGCATAAGTGTGCACACCCTCTCAGAATGCTTGTGTTTTCAAATGATTGGTTTTGAAATGTTTGGAAATTTTTTTCAGAAGAATTTCAGAAGGCGCACCAAGATTAAAGATTTATTGATGTTCAGCTGCAGAAGGTGTCACCACTCCCCTTTTCACTCATGTAACATTGGCATTGTACAGCATCAGGTAGGCCATAAGAGCATTTTTTTACGTCGAGAAGACAATGCAGAAGCAAGCACAGCTACAGTTTTTTTTATAGGATGTCTGGAAAGGAAAGTAGCGGGGGGAAAAAAAAAAGAATTTTAAGAGGCACTGAATGGTGAGCACATGTTTTGAGACGTTAAAAATGAAAATGGATTTGTACAGGAGGTAAGATGTCAGATCAAATCCACAAGCAGAATGATGACAGTGGAGTTTTGAGCGGGAAGAGATGAGAGCTGAATTTGGTCTAGTGTGTAACTGCATGCATGAAAAAATCCGGAACACTCTGAGCTGAAAGTTTTCTTGATAATGATAGCTGTCCTTTTATAAATATTTTTTTCCCTCCATATTACGACACACCTGTTGTCTTTCAATCACATCACAGTGATAATAAAAGAAACTCGTTTCAGAGAAATTATCAAACTTTTGTAAACAAACAAACAATAACACAAAACTGAAAATTTAAGGAAGTTTCAATTCTACCAGTAGCACTGAAAAACAATTTATGGTTCTCAGTCTTCTCAGAGTTTTCCACTTTGACATAAAATAAAAGAACAGGTTCCAGTTGTGCATATCGTAAAGTTCTCTTCTTGGTGAGTTCTAAAGGAGGCGTTTTGTTCTTTTTGCTACATGCTTTATGAGTATGATAATAATGATGATTGAGAAGGCGTCTACCCTGTGTTTCCATTTGTGCTGATGACTGGCAGAGCGAGTGGCGCTTCCATTTCTCCTCTCACCAGAATCTTCTCAAGCAAGATTGACTCAAGACAATGCAAAATGGAATTAGCAGAAAATGTTGATGAATTAAATGAAAAGCTCTTGAAATGGGCCTTTAAAGAATATCTGCAATATTTGCTTGCAGCAGCGAGTTGCTAGCGACAAAGCAAGTTCAGGTGCAATGCACCAAGTTGCCAGTAGAGGGGGTAAACCATCAGTATCAGCATTTGGCGTTTCATCCTTCAACTTATGCGCAGTAGCCCACTTGACTGAGGTGTAAAATGTCTGGGGGAAAGACGCCACATGATTTCTAAAGCATTGAGAGCATGTTGATGACGTCATCGCCAGCCTATTGCAGAAGGCAAAAGCATCAGTCCTCCTTTGTCTTTTTTCTTGTGTCCCGTTCTGATCAAAAGATTATGAATTCCAATGTGCAAGTCTATGTACAAGAACTTCAATAAATATACAAAACATAAAATCGATGATATTTAGGACGGTAATCCGCTAGCATTCAACATTCACGCAAGATGTTCACCGTCTACCGTCTTGTTGACTAACTGGCAACATAATGCTACACGCCGCAACGGAAGTGTGACTGATAATTAAATCACATTCCAATTTTGTAGAAAGGTACGCACGGCGTCCACGAATCGCTACATATAAAAGTTTGTGCGTCCGCAGTCATGTGATCGCCTGCGCGTCCAGAATATAATTCCACCCGCTAATAACATGCTCAACTTTTCCCTTCTCCTGATAATTTGGACGCTTTGTACAAAAGTTGAGTCATCTTGTTCTTACGTCCTTGCGTCGCACTTCTTTTCATCCAGGCTGGACGTTTGCTCTAAATGACAAAAAGGAGTCTATGCCTTTTCCTAACAGGGGGAGGCGCTCATGTGCATGTGCGTGTGGTAGTGAGGGGGGGGCACAGGCGGGGGCGGCATACCCATGGACATGGCCTGGCCTTGGGGATGCGGTGAATGCGACCTGGGCAGGCTGTGTGTGGGGTACCCGACAGAGGGCAGGGGATTGGGGTAGGTCCCCCCGGAAGAGGACCCGGACGCAGGCGGGTTGCCATGACTCCCCTTCCCTTGGCCTTTGGGCGGGGGCGGCGGCGGCTGGTTGAGCTGGATGGAGATGTCGCTGGAGGCCTCCGACGTGCTGCGGCCTCGCTTGGGCGGCGGCCAGGACGACTCCGGGTGGAGGAACTGGCCGCTGTAGTCGCTGCTGTCTGACAAGCGGGGGCGGTAGAGCGCCGGGTGGGGGCGGTACATCTCTTCCTCGGCGTAGCGCTTCATGAACAGGTAGACGGACAGCACACCTGCGCCCTAAGCACACGGAAGCAGATGTCAAGAGGTGGGTGAAGTTTTAATGCTATTCTTTATGTGTGCAGAAAACAAAGGTGCCACTCAAACAATACTATTGCGTCATATTTTATTGATTGGGATACTTTGAATGTGCCCAGGCTGTAAATCCCTCAATTACAGTATTGGTTTGCCACCTAGTGGGCTAGTTGATACATTGCAGCTTTAAACATTCAAACCGTTTGTACCTTAATTAAAAAAAGGTATCAGACTTGAATTTTTGAATCAGCCCCCATTTTGACTCTTGTACGTTATGCTGGTGTTCCTAATGTTGTGGCGTGTTATTGCTCACTACAACAAAACAGCTCTCCAAATGTGATTGCCAACAAGCACTCATCTGCTTTGTGCATGTTTTATGACTTTGTGACAGAAGACGGTGCTTGATGCAGCAAATGTGATTGAAAAGGAAAGCAAGTGAGCAGCGGGAGTTGAGAAGGACGACATCACTAAACTGCACTGCACACTGCAGCAAACAGTGATGCGGATAAAGGGAGGAGTGGAGGGAGGGAAATCGCAGGACGCAAGAACAAAGGAGGCACATGAAACTGCACCAAGCGCACACGCACACAATGGACAAAGATACCGATACCAAGTACTGATACCACAAGTCATTTTGACAAAATGAAATGATGATGATATTTGTATCAATCTTGTGAGACTGACCTCTTTGAGCAGGAAGGAGGAGGCGGCAAAGGCGAAGGACCATCCGTAGTGATAGTTGAAGAACTGCTCAGGTTCTCTGGGCCGGTTCATCACCTCGTCATTGATGCTGGAGATGTAGAGCACCAGGCCCACCACCAGGCTCAGGCCTGCACGCGGGAACCACAACAACAACAACCACAACACAAGGATGAGACCTGTTTGAAAAGTGACCTCGGTTTTCATAAGCAAGTGACGAGAGGCTGGGGGTGTCTCATGCAACACTCAATGTGTCCTTCCAGGAGAGGCAACATATGTCGGATGTCGACTAATCAATATTCATAGAAAGATGCATACTTTCATCGTGAGTAATCTCAGGCTGCATTGCAATATTTAAAGGCTTTGCAGATCCACTGTGGTTTTTACATGTAAATTTACTTTTTAGCAGGAAAATGAGCAACACACACAAATGTGTTATTGCAGCCATTTTTAGATGAACTTAAAATGCACCTCAATTTGAGAGGTGAAAAATTGGACCTCCATAATCTGAGCAAAGGGCAGCATGGAGATCAGACAATAGAAGTGCTCCAAGAATGGAGCTTTGTGGAACAGCGCGAGTGATCATTGTTCGCTGATGAGGAGAGAAGCTAAAAAAAAAATCAATTGCATTAAAAAAAACTTGATTTGCAAATGAGTCATGATATGACATAACAACAATGATTGCCCCCATTCATCCTTTTTATCAGCGAGGCCTGAGATGCAGTTTGATGTAACTGTGCGCACCGCAGTGCCGCAACACATCAAGTGGAGCTCAAGAGCTGCAATCTGCCACCGTTCGGTGCACTGCCAACAGGAAGCAAGTGGGCCCGTGACCGCCACCTGCCGTTCAAGCGGTTGAACTACAATAATGCAGAAAAATCACATGACTCAACTGTACTGTATTGGGGACAAGTAGGTAAGGGGTAAGTAACGTCATTGTCACTGTGGATTTCTTTGTTTGTGTGCATAATTACAATCAGGATTTTTTTTGTCATAATCATTACAAAAAAAATCCAAGCTAACATTTTTAATTTTACTGCCTCAAACTCAAACCAAGTGAGCACCCTGCAAATACTTTGGCAAACGAATCGATTGATAATGTTGAAGGGCAGGGATGGATGTGAGCGGTACCTGAGAGGATGAAGAAGATTCCTGAGACAAAAGCCAGGATGGTGCGCTGAGGCTGGATGTGTCCGATGTTGCTGATGACGAAGGCGGTGAAGACAAAGAGCAGCGACACCATCGGGAAAGGCGTCGCTGTGCGCACCATCTCTGTGGAGGCACCAAAGCATGAATGTGCTTTCATTCCATATTTTGGATGTCCAACTTAAGATCGTAGTAGCTAATAGTGAAAAACAACAACTTGTAAGACAGTTCTTCTCGTGCATTGAATTGAATTCCTCGAGAGGACGTCTGTTCTAAGAGCAGTACTTGCAATCCGCCAGCAGGGGGCCTTACAACTTTAAATGTACAATTTTCTTTTTTTTTACTGTACTCACTAAGGATGTTTGCAGTGTTTTCAGTGGTGATCTCAATCTCAGGTTCAGTGAAGTACTCTGATGCAACACATCTCCCATTTTCAGCTCCTAAAAGTACACAGAAAAAAAAATTGGATCAATCATAAAATAAGAAAACACCTCGTGTTCATCTTCTGGAGCAAACACTTTTTTTTTTTTAAATGAATTTAAAGATGGGGGTGTAGATTTTTTATATTGCACTTCATGTCCATTTTTGGTGGCGTGCAATGGACTTCATTCAACGTGCCATCCCTACCAGCCACGAAGCAGACCCTCCAGAGGCCCGAATGCAGAGCCATCTTGACCTCCATGCTCTGGTTGTGCTGCAGGATGACACCCTCCACCATGATGAGCCAGTAGTCGGTGGACACGGCCACCCCTACCAGCAGCAGCCCGCAGGCCCCGAACACTGTGGACAGGATGGTCAACGCACGGCTGCTGCACGAGCTCATCTGGAGGGCACAGAGAGGAAACTCGTGGATGCGTGCGCATTTATTTAGAGCGGGTCACGTAAGGGAAGTTGTTAGGATCGGTGGGGGTGGAGGCGAGGGTGGAGGGGGGGCGGAGGGGGTTAAAGCAGGCACACTTGGATGCACACGGCCCGCGGGCATCCTCCTGTCTCGCCTTGTTACAGCTAAAGATGAACTCATCACACATCCTCCTCAACCAATCCTGTTAAAGGTTAGCGTCAAGCCAACACATGATGACTTCATATTAATAGAAATCAAAAGGAAATCAGAAAAGAGTGCACACAAACTGTTGAGAGCCTGCTGTCCGTTTTCATTTGCGAGCGCAGGCTGGATGTGCAACGGGGCAGCGTCTGCTTCATGTCAGCTCTTACTCCTTTACTTTGATTGAGTTGATTGCGTCATTGCGTGAGCTGAGAGATGCTCCAGCTGACTAAACAAAAGGCGAATTTGGAAGATATTATTGCGCGTTTTGGAAAGAGGCTGGCAGGCGTTTGTTTGATTGTGGTTCTAAATTGGAGCCATGTGGAAGCAACATCAACGAGTTGTTTAAAAAAACTAAGATTTTCTCAGCAACAGAAATTTTGAGGTTTTTTTTTTACGGTGTATACAACTATTGAGAGTCATATTCAGGATGGCAAATAAAAAGTACATTCATTGTATGGTTGATTCAGAGCGCGAGCAAAAGGGGCTCGTTCATAAATTGAAATGTTTTTTTTTTTCAACATTTGAAATAAAATGTACATTAATGTACATTCAACCTAATCTCCTTGTCAGGTGTCAAATCTCAAAACGTGACAATGTGTCCTCGTGCGAATTTAACAGATCGTTTTTCCAACAAGATGAGCCTGCGTGAGGTCCATGTGCATGAACATCACCTGCAGCGACACACTGCAAAAATAGCAGCAACACTCCGCAAACATGCGGGGGATGGAATATTTTTTCTCTCCCCAAAAAAATGTTGCTCACTATAATTACCAATGTATAAATGGCTGTAGTGATTCTAATCACAATTTTTTATTTCTTATTTGATTTGTCTGCTTATAATTAATAATAGTAATTTTTATTTTTGGATGAAATCTTACTAAAGCCTCATGGGAGAAATGTGCACGTAAGCTATTTACCTCGGTGCGTGCTATCAGCGGTTTGACGTTTTTACGCTAGCCGTGCTAGCTCGCAAACAGGATCCTCGCGTTGTTCTTACACACGCCGATGACGAGTAATTAATCTGCTGCTGATGTTGCCGAGCTGTGCAAACATTCCAACACAAGATGCCTTTAATCTTCCCATCTGTGCACGCGGGACGGCCTCTTGTTTGCAAGCACGGCGGCCGTCTGTCGCTTTCTCGCGGCGAAAAGAAACGACACTCAAGTTCTTGATCAATCTAGAGAGGAATAGTGAATTATTTTCAAGGGGGTGCCGTGCATGAGAGGCTCGTAGAGAGATGGCAAAACCATCAAAATTCTCATTTGCACAAATAGAAAGTTCACGAGGACAGAGGGATGTGACGGCGGAACAACGAGAGGCAAAGTGATATAGCCTTTCCTAATAAAAAAAAACCCAACAACAATCAAGATGTCGCAAATGTGTCCCATCGATTGTTGTCATCACTGGTGTGAGACACCACTCACAACAACAGAGACAAAAATATTGACATCACTTGCTAGCACGCTAGTGAGCAGTCCAGATTGAGAGTGGATGGAAATAAAACCACTTCCCCTGTTGGACATGTGTTAAGAAGGCCTTCTGAGACAAGGCCCCAGTTCTCTCTGGCCTAGAAAGAAATGAGACGGTTGAATTGGATAGATTAGAGCCACATGGGGGAGGGGGGGAGATGTTTCAATCTCTGTAATGTGTCACAATCTTCAGGCTGACATCACTTCGTGGTCTCACCGGTAAAGACAGAAAGAGGCCATGATGCATAAAAATGGAAGAGGTGAAGTGACAGCTGGAGCAGAACTCACGACTTGGACACTGTAGTTAATAGTCCATGCCATACAAACCATCTAAAAAATATTATAAAATAATATAGTTTAACTGTTCCTGCACACTCTGGTTAGCACGTCCGCCTCACAGTGAGGAGGGTGCGGGTTCGATTCCACCTCCAGCCCTCCCTGTGTGGAGTTTGCATGTTCTCCCCGTGTTGGCGTGGGTTTTCTCCAGGCACTCCGGTTTCCTCCCACATCCCAAAAACATGCTTGGTAAGCCAATTGAGCACTCCAAATTGCCCCGAGGTGTGAATGCGAGTGCGGATGGTTGTTCGTCTCTGCGTGCCTTGTGATTGGCTGGCATCCAGTTCAGGGTGTCCCCCACCTACTGCCCGATGACAGCTGGGATAGGCTCCAGCACGCCCGCGACCCCCGTGGGGACAAAGCGGTACAGAAAATGGATGTTCCTGCACACCTTCGCATCATGGCTATGATTCAGACAGAATGTTTGAATTTGAGATTTTTTTTTTTTTATAGTTGTTTGAGTCAATACCTACATCTGTGACTTTTGTTGAGCAATCTACATTTATTTTAAAGTCCATGTGCCTTTCGATTGTAATGTTATGAATGATCAACGAGCTCTGTTTCAAAATGGCCGCCCTGTGGCGACGACGCTTCTGATTGACTCACAGCACACATGAATGATTTAAGTCTTTATATACAGCTAGGGACCTCAACTACCTTGACTTTTCTCCCGATAAAGGCCTAAAAAGTAAAACAGAGCTCATAATAAGTTTTGAAATTGTTTCAAAATGTGGACTTTTGTGTTTAGTTACTGCTAATCGATTTTCGCACGTAGCAAGCACACAATCTGATTGCTTGACCGCTGGACTAACTGTTTTACAAAAGAGTGACTTTAATTCCTGCCTTAAAACACGTGAGCAGAATCATTTTTGTCGATAGATCACAATCATATCAGAGCTTTTAATTGGCCCCAAGCTGAGCTAGAGAAGAGTAATTGGTTTGGTATGTTTGTTTTATAGGCGCATCGGTCCCCGTTGCATTCTCCCGTTATTATGCTCCTGCTTGTTGCTCACTCGCTCTTATTAATAGCGCCGTCATTTGTTTGGGACTAATGGGAGATCGTAGCATTTGCTAAGCATCCAATCAGATGACATCATGTTTTATTTCCTTGTATGTTGTGATGCACCAAGCAGCATTACAGTCATATCGCTTCTTTCTATTGTATTTTCCATTAGCATTGAGGGAATCACCTTTGCTAGTTACATCTATTCCATTATATTTTTTTCTAACGCTTAATTTGTTTTTGTTTGTTTAAATGGGGAAATATTTGAGATAAAAGTAAATGGACTTTAAGGTTGTTATCAATGAAATGGAATAAAAGCTCCAACGGTTTTCCATAATTGGGCTCGTACCGTTGCTTGGGGCAAGTAGGGACTGTTACGATATACCGTGATGTCATCCCATCATGTCAATTTTCAGCTAATTCTACGGAGAAATTCTGAGGGAAAAGGTGGAATCTCAAATTGGCAGTGAAACTCCACACGCCATGCAAAAGTGCACGATTGCATATGCGCCGCCTTTAATGGCAGCACCGACGTGCGCATGAGGACAGTTCCAAGTCTCCCCCCCCGCCCCCCCAGCACCGAGACGCACTCTCAAGCGGAGTTTGGAGATCCTCAACGCGGCGTGCGTACACGTGAGTGTATCGGCACACACGGAGAAAACATGCTTACTCTCGTTTATGGTGCGCACGTTAACACAACATGGGCGCCACGCTGCATCACACGCGCACGCACGCGCACACGCACGTTGTTTTGGAAAGGACAATAAATCAGGATGGGAATGGCGTCATCATGGGTTATTACTGCCAAGACACACACTCACGCACACAATATGGTCATTAGAGAAAAAGAATTACTCACCCTGCCACCAGAGTCGTGCGCACACGTCAGCTGCCAAGAGAGCACACGCGCGCGCACACGCACGCACCAGGGAGGCTTGGTAGGGTTTTGGTGCTCTTCTTCGTCCTCACTCCCTCCGTACGTTCATCTCCAGCCCAGCTTCATATCCACCAGCCTTGCCTGGATCCACCCGGAGCGGCCACTGCGGAGTGGATGTGCTTCTGCCCGCCACTTCGGCTTCAAAAAGTGTGTGCGTGTACGCATGTGTGTATGCGTGTCAGAAAGAGAGAACGAGCGAGAGGGGGGGGAGAGAGAGAGAAAGAGAGCGAGAGAGAGAGGCAAAGAGGGTGCATGTGTGTCCTTCAGTGATTGCCTTCACCGAATAGAGAAGTTGTGCACAGCTTCTATCTTGCATGTGTGTCTAATGATGTTCAAGTGTGTGTGATGGGGATGTGTGAGTGTGTTTGTGTGATGAGAGCTGGTGCCAACCTCCACGTGACACAAAGACAACGTGAACTAAGTGGCCGCATATGAGCTAATTTGATTGTGACTCATTCAAACAACGTCAATGGAATGTGGATTGTCAATTACCTCAATTTTCTCCTTGTCTTTCATTCTTTGCGTCTTCCGGGATGCCGAATTTGGTCATTCTAAATGATTTTTATGATTCTCTATGAAAATGTAAGAGGAAACAAAACAACACTACACGCAATAACAATGTCAGTTGTAGTACCGATACTAACCTGTGGGGGGCAATATAGGAACAGAGAGCAACCAGACTGCAGAGAAAAATGAAGTTGTAGTGTCCACATATTAGCGTTGTTTTGTTTAGAGCTCTATTATTTCCTGAAAGGGTAGGAAGGTGGGAAGCGCGAGAGAAACGCCAGATGAAAAGATGGAAGAGAATAAGGACAAAGCAAAGACTTTAGCCAGGAAGGGGGAGGGCGGTCGAGCATTCCTTCCTTGACTTTTTTCCTTAATCACTCACTTCCTTGTCTTGACTTCCTGTCTGTCATCCAATCATCCTCTGTCCCCGCCTTCATCACCCCATTTCTTTTTCTTTTCTGTCTTCTCACCTTTCTTACAGTGTCCTTCCTTTCCACCTATCGATCTGGTAATTCTCCCTCTCAGTCTCTCTCCTCTCTTTCGTGCCTTCTTTCCTAGCATCCTCGACCCTGTTAGAGGTCCCCAGAGTTCCCGGTCTATATTTAGACTGCCCATTTCATTTTTAGCAACATCTCTGGCGCCCTCCGACCTCGGGGCACCGGTGTCACAATTGTCACAAGCAGGGCGAGGAAGGGTGGCAAGACCGAGAGGAGGGATGAAAGTGGCGTCACAGATGACAATGAGCGATGAGCTACATGCATGGGAAAAGGGCGGGAGGGGGCTGGCACTTGGGGCAGCGAGGCCCCGCTGCAGTTGCAGCTGCAGCACATGTCGACGCCTTCAGCGTGTGCCATTCACTCTTCCAGCATCATTCACAAGTGATCCTCGATAGATTTAGTTCTGCGCACGACTTGAGCAGAGCTGAACAATTTGATCCGGTTCAATCAGGCCAAGATTCAAACTCAGGAAGTCTTGACTATGAGGCAGACTTGCTATCTTTTACTCTTCTGGCTAGACCTGTTCCATGTTGACTATGGAATCTCGATTTAATGGATGCCAATATAAAGAATTTTGGACATAACAGATAGGAAATAATGACCAGAGCAGGCTCACATAGCTACGTGTCAGCCATCTTAGCAGGGGCAACCATCCCATTGAAGCAAATAGAAAGCAATGCTCGTTAGATTAGCATCGCCGTTGGCACACAACCAAAAGGAGTGTACCAATTTGTATTTATGGATGTTTCTGCCTTAATGGGCCTAACAGGCATGTTTTTGGAATATCACATATAAACTCAACACAGGGAGCCCGAGCCAAGATTCAAAGGCAGGAAGTCTGGACAAATGTGCTCCCCACAACTGCACATCATGTTGCCTCTCCTGTAGTCTTATCAACAGATATAAAAACAACAACACCTTTTTGACAGGAAGATTAAAAGCCAAGTAGCCCAAAAAAAAAAAAATCTGATTGCGAAGAGATGCGAAGGACAGGTGGAGGAGGGGGGGAGCGATGAAGGGCAGATACAGCGTAGGGCATAACACGAGCCGGGGAAGCACACAAAGCCACGGCAGAACTTGATGAGATTTTAATGTCAAGGTCAACTTGTTAGAATCTCTAAGGGGGTATTAGTCCCATCAGCGTTGTGGAAGGGAGGCGGGGCCAGCACAATGGGGGGGTGAGATGGCCGAGAGAGGCTTTTGCTGCTTTGGCAAGTACAGTACTACACTAAATAGAAGGGTCAGCAGCTTCTGTGTGTGTGTGCGTGTGTGTGTATGCGCTTGAGGTTGCACTTTTGTGCGTATGTGTGAAAGCTGGAGTGTCATGACAGAGAGGCGATAAGGCGAGAAGCGTTTTGTTTCTCCGCAGCTTCACCGCTGCTCTTTATTCTTCTTTATTGTTCCATTTGCACTCCCCCCATCACAATCAACACATGGACTATATACACACAGTCACAAGCTAAACCTTTGGAATTGTTTGCGCTATCTTAAAAAACAAAAAAAAGATCAGATCTAAATTATGGGGTCATTTAAACTCGGCTCGCTGGGAAATAATCTGAAAGGAGCGAGATGTGCCAGATAAGGACGACGAAAACAAAATAAACATTACCTGTGAGGTAAATTTGCTAGCGCGCTGAATTTTCTTACAAAGAACAAATGAGCACCTTGAGTTGGCTATGAAGGATATCAAATAAATGCACAAGCAACTTTCCATCCAGCCACCTGGCCAGGCTCAGATAGCGCCCGATGACAGTTGACGCTATTATTTGCTCACCATATTGAACCGCTTCCGTTTTAATTACATCTAATCGATGAGGATGCTGGGACGTCATCCCGCGCTGGAAAACTGCACGAGCATACATAGCCCCAAGAATAAATTTGGGCCTTATACGGCGATAGGTAAAAATAATGACAGGAGTTCAGATAAGTGGGTCTGATTTGAGGCGGTTAAGGGTGACAATGACAAAGACAGCTTTTGAAGCTCAAAGCCAATGTCAGCGTGGCTTCTAAGCGGGTCATGTGGGGTCATCCTGTCTGTGTGTGCGTGTGTGTGTGACAATTTTGGAGGACAACGACTTCAACCGAATGTCTGTCTACAATTAAATACATCAAATTACATCCTGTACATTCCGAAACCAAAACTAAAAAGTCAAATTAAATAATAAGAAAAATACATACAATGTAAAAATAAAGTATATAAAATCAACAAAAAATAAATAAAATAAATACAAATACTTAACAAATAAATACAATAAAAAATCACAAAAAACAAAAATCTAATAAAATTACCACAAAATAAAAATCAAATACAAACACCATTTCTGTTCTCGTCTGATGCCACCGATATGGAAAAAAAAACCCGCGCTAACCGATTCTCTAATTTGTGGATTTTTATCACAATTAATCTGCTGTCCACATCACAGCGCAAAATATTTATGGGAACCTCTATGAGAATAGAGTAAAAGAAAATATATAGTCTAGATAGTTTGCATGCAAAATGATGACATCATACTGCTATTATTTCTAAAAAAATAAATAAATAAATAAATAAATAAAAGAAGACACGCCCTGCTCTAGAATGGACACGCGAAAGGCAGCGTTGGAAAAATGAGACTATTGTCGTTTCGGTTGTTTTTATACCGCGGTGAGGGGAGAGGGCGCAAACTCGGGGTTGAGGAAGGAGAACCCCTCAAAGTCTTCCTGGTTGACGGCCGCCAGCACGTCTGGGTCCGAGGGAGTAAGCACCGACGGGGCTGCCGTGAAGAACTTGTCGAAGTTTTCCCCTTTTTTGCCGCCCTGTTGGAAGTGAGCAGAGAAGTTTTGTGGTGGATGAAAATATTTTCTTTCCAGCCAATCAGATTTCAGCCTCTCTATGTCACCATGTCAAGCTATTCTGACGGCAATGTTCTTTAACCAATTGAATTTCGGATTTGTCTTTAGTGAGCTGACCAGTGTGACGTCACAATTGTTCTGTCCTCTGATTGGTTGGGCTGAGCTAAAACTTGCTAAAGCTCATTTCAACTTCTGGTCAACTGACAAGAATGTTACATATTATCTTTTGGTATTTCCTCTGGGCAAATCCCAGTTTTGAGAAGTCTTCTGAGTAGACTGCAAGCATCTCCTGTGCTGCTCCTGAGCAGTATGATTCTTTCTTTTCTTTCTTTCGGCTAATGGGCCAGACCCCTCAACCTCTGAGCATGATCAGGCCAGCTAATGATGACAGATATTTGCATCGGGAAGGAGCAGGTGGGAACGGGAGGTCGGGAAGGTCATGTCTGTAATGGCTGAAATGACAATCAAAGTTGAAAAGTTGTTGACGTGCGAGTGGGCTGGAGGAGACCGTGGCGATCTTGCCTTTTAATTACGTTGGTTTTACATTATCGTAAAATGTATCAAAAACCTGACAATAACTTAATATATATATTAAAAAGATATACATTTTACTTAAAAGAGATGCTGATCATAAAATGTATTCTTGTTTGTATAACGTCGCAGATGTTAGTTGAATAATTTTGCTCTGACCAACCTATCAGAGGACGGAAAATATGCTGATGTCATCCAGGGCCAGTGAAGGCAAATGTGAAATTGGTTAAAAAATAGTCCCATTGTTAATAAAGTTTAAGGAGAATACACTGTTTGGAAAAAAATATGACAATATTAGGATTTAGGTTTTAGATATCAGTCATTGGTGAGGAGAAACGATGAAAATAAAAAGTAAGGTGACGCAGAGAGGAGGTGGTGCCAGGGTTGGACTGACTGATCTGGGGATGAAGGGAGGCGGGATCTCCAGCCTCTCCAGACGGTCCCAGTCCATCCAGCGGAAGAAGGGGTGTTCCCTGATCTCGCGTTCGGCATCCTCCCCGCCGCCCAAGCGCTTGGCGGGGTGCTTTGTGAGCAGCTTCGGGAAAGCACACAAAAGCGGGAAATTAAAGACAGAGTGGGACAATTCTCTTCTCGATTTGTTTTCGGCGCACGTACTCCCTTGCAGATGGCGACAGCTTCTCGCGAGAGACTCTTGGGGTAGGAGACGCACTGTTCCATGATGGACTGGAAAAGCTCCTCCTCATCGATGCCGTCAAAAGGTGGCTGGGGGGGGGGGGAAGTTAAATGAAATCTCTGTAGGGGGCGCTACAGAGCCATTTCTTGGACAAAATACTTAAAAATAAAATGTTACAATTTTGAGTGCAAAGTTTGGTGTGTTTGTGTTTAGGCACTCAAGATTTTTAGTATGAAGATACAAATAAAATGAAAAATAAATAATAATAAATAAACAAATAAATAGATAAATATTCATATAATTAAATAAATAATAATAGACTCTACAAAAACTGTAGGGCCCTAAAAATAAAACAATATGATACCTGTCCTGCCAACATTTCATAGAGCAACACTCCGTAAGACCACCAGTCAACGGCTTTGTTGTAGGGCTGATACGCCACAATCTGCAAAAAGAAAAAAAAATGGGTCACACGTCACAGTTTTGCCTTTCTGTTGTCTAAACTTCTGAAAAATGTCAAATAAAGATTTTTGGAGCTTAAGCATCCGATGAAACGAGTCACATGCTGTCCTGTCGTCAGGTGCCTGGACTTGTGAGAGTGTGAATTTGGAATTCAACTCAAAACACCCAGGCGGGGGATTCTGAGACAACACTCGGGCCCCCCGAGTGATGTGAGAGAAGTGAATCTTTGGGGGACGAAAAGTGTTGCGTCAAGAAAGAGTAACCCGAGGGAACGTGTTCCCGAGTGTGTGTCACAAGGGAACACGTTCACGGCCCCCTGGAGGGAGTTTATTGTATCGCATCCAAAATGTCAAACGCGGTGCAATCAATGAGTGTTTACATAACAGAGTCGATACTCAGGGGCCCCGTATGTCTATCAAAGACGTGCATAACAACAGTCACGTCCTCCCTTTTGTCTCTCCCCGCTGTGCATGTCTGTGCTCCTTCAACCCCCCCCTCCTCCTCGACCCTCCGTACTGTGAACACGATTCATCACAAAGACTTTTTTTTTTTTTTATTCCGTTTTTGCAGGCAAGCTGGATTAATTTGTGTTTGAGATTTTCCCAATAGTTTTCGCACCTTTCTCACACCTCATCCGTCAGACTTGTCAAGCGCAATATGAGGAAGGTGAGGCAAGGTCTGTGAAGGACAGCGCTGCTTTTGTGACAGTGCGTCTTGCAGCTTCCCGGCTGTGCTAATTGAATCAGCTAATGGCTGACAAAAAAAAAAAAATGCTGACAAAGGTCACAAGGGAGGTACCGAGGGGGATTACAACAAAGGGAAAACTTTGGCGGCGATGACTTGAGATATGCATTGTATCAATTTAGCCCATTTATAGTGATGGGAAAATGGAGCTTCATATTGGCTTCATGAACCAACTGCTGTATTTTTTCACTCCTCCAGATGGCACTGTTGCTTTAAATAAAGGGGTTTAAGAAATTTTATTCACTCTCCTTCCCGACTGTTGTTAATAGAAGTTCCAATGTGTGCGAGCCTACCTCAGGGGCGATGTAGTCCGGGGTGCCACAGAAGGTGTGCGTGGTGTCCCCCTCAAACATGCCCTCCCTGCACATCCCAAAGTCGGCAATCTTAATGTGGCCCTGGCTGTCCAGCAGCACATTGTCCAGCTTGAGATCCCTGTGCAAAGGCGGGAGGGATTTGGGGGGGGACACACGCCGTATGACTCATTTTGATTAATGCCGCAAAGCAGCTTGAAAAGAGTCCTCTGCTAAGAAAGACAAGAGCCATGTGGCTTTGCTCACTGCACTGCGGAGGAACCACTCGGGCCCCCGAACGTGACATAAATCAGCTTTTTACCTGTAGATGATCCCTTTGCTGTGGAGGAAGAAGAGCCCCACCGCAATCTCTGCTGCGTAAAACCTGCAGCCAGAGAGAGAGAAGGAGAGAGAAAGAGAGGGCGAGGGAGGGAGGGAGGTAGGGAGGGCGTGCTTCACTGCATGTATCGGGAAATAAAAGTAAATCAAAAGCGGAAGGATGACACCAAGAGGCGGCGGGGTGATGAAAGGCGGCGCAAGCAAGGAGATGAAAGGCAAATCAAAAATTGAGCAACAGGCCATGAATTAGTTTTGGATGATTGATCAAAGATTATCGGATGACGCAGATGAGAAAGCGAGATTAGTGGGAGGAGGGAGCCGCTCCTCCAGCGGAGGACTTTGTCGAGAGTCGCCAGGAATAATGAACAAAGCGGGCAGATAAGTGTGCGGCGCCAAGACGAACCAAAAGATAAGCGCACATACGCGGCGTGAGGCTCTTTGAACTTCCCGACGATCTGAATGTGAAACATCAGGTCTCCTCCGTTGACGTATTCCATCACGTAGTACAGGCGATCCTGTGAAAACACGACGACTTCATCGACTAAAAAATTCAGCGATCAGGTGGGCAAGAAGAGCCTCGTTCGCCTTTAAACGGGACAAGGCAAGGAGCTGCTGTAGGCCACGACTCACGCCGGGACGCTCACGCGCAGACAAAGTGACTTTGGCTCGTGACATCACTCACTAGGCCACCGAGATGAATACATTTGAGATCATTATTGTTCAAACCAAATACAAACGCACACCTCAGTCTGGAAGGCGCAGTAGAGCGAGGTGAGGAAGTGAGGACGTGTCTGGAGTGCCAGGACCCTCCGTTCCACCAGGGCGCTCTCCGTGTCCTCGTCCTGGAAGAGGACGTCTTTCTTCAGGACCTTGACGGCAAAAAGACGCTCGCTGCCTCGCTCTTCGGCCAGCAGCACCTGAGGGGAGGAGAAGAAAAGTTGACATTTCATTAAGTGCTGCTGAATGTCGCCGGGCATCCATCTGGCTCCTTCCCTTCTTCTACACGCACATACACTTATGTATGAATTATGAAATTCTTGACAGCAAATAATTTTCAAAATAAAAAAGTTAACCAAACTGTGTGTTATGGGATGTTATCAGATTGTGTTTATGTACCTAATTTTGTGACCGATGAGTGTGTGTTTTAAAGAGCACAACAACAACACAGTACAGTACTTGGCTAGAAGGCTAAAAGCGGAATATTTTCCAAGCTGACTTGAATGTGACTCAGACTACATTTCTCCCCACCGTAAGGCTTTTTGTTCTTGCCGCGCTTTTGCACGTGCCCACCGTGGCGTGGTCAGTGTGTCATAAGTGCTCTGTGTCATCCCGCCGCGGGCATTGCGGGCCTCCTAAAAAAATCAAGCACGTGCAGCCACTATTCGGACGCATGTCTATGCTTGCTGTGCGCAGTCATCATGCTGGAATGACTAAAAATAACATTTAATTAATGCTCGCCGCCATATTTCAAGGCACATTAATGTCAAAATGGGCAAAAGGAAACTGCAGCTCAGGGTTGCTCTTAAAGCTAATGTATGTTGTGACAACGGTAAAGGATTTTAAGGAAAGAACCATCAAAGAGCCCGGACTGACAAATAATCCTGGCGACATTGCTGAGTCGCTTGCTAATGTTTACTGGCTATACAATTGTAATTTACTGAACAATTAAGTGGCCCTCGGGACAACAAAGACGTCTATATGCATGCACTGAGTGTGTTTACAGGGCTATTGATGACCTGCCTCCCATTGACAGAAATCCTCTCCATCTCTGCCATCCAATACTGGCTTCCTCTGCCTATTGGGACATTTTTTCAACCCATCCTTCATTAGTCACTAACGAATCCTGAAATGCTCTAAGATGCCATAAGATTTAATAAAAAAGTAGTGCTTTGGTACCATCTTGGGACATCTTGGTGCTAATGAACTATGTTGAAATGCCTGGCAACAATTGCCATGATTATTTTGACTCCCCACCTAAAAAGGTTTAAGTGCAGCAAAGCACTACGTTTGTCTAAATAATGCTATGCAATAGTTTTTCTTCCACTTGGAAATGCAATTGGTCACAGCATTAGAATGTTGTAAATCCCCCACATAGTGCTGCTTCTCTCTCTCTTGCCTCCTTGTGATCCCATTTCCTCTTGGCCATTTTGTCACTTCCCGCCTCCCAGTAATCCTCTCCTTTCCTATCTGTGTGTGCCTCCTTTCCTTCAGCAGCCTCAAGTCTCTCTGCCCCCCCCCCCCCCCCTTGAAACATCCATCTTACGTAAGTTGAGCTCTATTTCTCCCGTCCCCTGTTAAGTCTCATCTGACAGTTATGAAACCGCACAGGGGAGCTGTAGACCAGGCAGAAGTACTCGAAACGCCAATCTCTTCATCACGGCTCATCTACAGGAGGGCAGTGGAGAGGGGTGGGGGTCAAAAGTGAGAATGGAGAGTACAGGCACCTCCAGGAGGAGAACCTGCTTGCCGGCCAGCCTGAGCTCACGACTTCCCACGTCACAAAAGACGCATACTTGAATTAATCATTGGCCACTGTTGCAGGGGCGGGACCATGCGCTGACGAGCTCCCGTTTGAAACATGAAGGTCAATCCATCAAGAAAAGATGCAACTTAGAACTTTACCTTGCCAAAACTGCCTTTGCCCAGCACCATGAGGAAGTTGAAGTCGCGAATGCCCACTCTGCCCTTGCCCGGCCCGTGAAAGTGGGCGGGAGGACAGGAGGGCACGGGGGTCAGGGGCAGGGTCACGGGTTCAGACGGGGCGGCCGCTCCCACCTGAGGCAGCGACGGGGCGACCCCGTCCGGCTGGGGCTCCTGCCGAGGGACGTGTGATTATTTTCGGTTCAAACACACAAACTTTGACCTCAAGTTCCCCTCGCAGGGTGTTAAGTGAGGACCAAGGCTGCACCCTGCTGGAGAGAGAGTGAAGCACAGCCACAGCAGTAATCCTCAGTAAGATTTTTATTTAATGAGGAAAATAGCACTCTAAAATATTGTGCTTTTTATAAAAAATGGTTTGAATTAAAAAATAATTCAACACTGCTGTTTCTGGTGTGCCTTGACCACCTGATGGCAGTATAAAAGACTGATACTGATGATTGCGACAGCTCAGCACTTCTCAACTCATCAGAACGGCACTAATATTACTCGGTCTTTGCATGGGATAAAGGAAATATGCTGTCATATTGTCTGTCTTCATGTGCTGCTCCACCGTTTGTGTTCAGCGTGTCGCTTGAATGGCTATAGCACTGCAACATATCGTATTTTGTTACCTCAAGAATTGGAAATCCGTTTTTTTTTTTACACCAAAATGAGCGAAAACACTGTTGTGGTACACAACTACCTCTTTGACAGCGTCATCAATCAAAAAGCAGCATCATTATCTTTATAAAAGCAGATTTGGGGAAAATAGATTTTCTTGTATTGAATCTCATTAGATTGTGCTTGGCATTTTTGTTTTTATTTGCTAAGATAAACTCAAAGTGGCAGTAGAAGATTCCGACTGCGTGAGTCATAGCAGCTTGGTTTTATCGGGAGTAAATATTTGTAATGAGATAAAGGCCGAGCCAAGTCTGAGAATTAAGCGGCAGCGCATTAAAACGATAAGTGGCAGCATCCTCACTGTCTGCTCAATGAATATAAATGCATTAGTCGTTTTTTTAACCAAGAGGCACTCAATGTTTATTTTTATTTTTTTACCTGCAGGTCGGGATCCGGCACGGGGATGTTGTAATACTCTCCCTCGTCTTGGTCCAGCAGCTTGAACCAGCCACTGATGGGACGCCGGAATATCTCGCTCACCCCGAAGGACAGTGCGCCCATGAAATCGTTGCGGGACGTGCGGTCCCAGTCCCACACCTCCACTGACAGACGCCGGTCCCACTGGTGGCCGCGCACGGAACTGCACATGTTAAAATACATTTGAAATCAAATGAGCTCCTGATGTGTGTCACACAGAGGACTATTTTCTATCATGTAAAGGTCATTTCACATAATTATCACCTTTAAATATCAAAATTATTTCATATTTTTTTCCAGATCCTGATGTGTGTCACACAGAGGACTATTTTTTATCATGTAAAGGTCATTTCACATAATTATTACCTTTAAACATCAAAATTATTTCATCTTTTTTTCCAGATCAAATTAGAGTATCCCTTATAATAAATTTACAAATAAAATAAAATAAATATAATTAGACAAATAAAAAAATATATACATAAAAATAAACTTAGCAATTAAAAAGTTTACTAATTCAAAACGTCTATTTGGCGTGGACTCACAAAGTAAAACTCTCATTCCAGACTGGATTGAGTGTGGAGCGAATGGTCTTGGTCTTCTGCTTGCTGTGGCTCTTGGGGTCGGGAATCAATTTGAGTTTAACGTACGGGTCTGACAGGCCATTTGGATCCATGGGCATCAAGTTACGAGCCTCCCGCACTGCAGAACAAATAACAGCGGCAGGAGAAAGAAAACACTGCCAGAGTCATTTTGTGCTTTTGTTTCCCTCCGGCGACTTCTCACCTGTGACAAAGACATCTTCCTTCTCGCCTCGAACCGTCAAGTGGATTCGGCCCCGCTTCTCTGTGTGGTCCTGGCCGCAAAGACTGGGGACGCTGGTCTCACACCGTCGATGGACGTTCATGTCACAACCTGTAAAGATTGCCGGACTAATCAGCTGGTACATTCAAGTCAGCAAAATGATTTCAACAGGCAACAAAAACCTAAATCTTAGACCGACGAAAAGCAGGTCAAAGTTGTGGCGCTGCTGGTGTAATGTTTTCTGAAGTTGTACCTACAGGCACATTTCATGCCCTGATGTATGAGGCCGTAGAGGAGCGAGCCACAGTGGTCACAGAAGGTAGGGCTGGCGTACGTGTGGATCTTGAATGTGTGGCGACTCCTCAGGTCCTGGAATGGAACCAAAAAAAAAATATATGATTGCCTCCATGACAGCAAGGACATGTGTTTACATTTGGATTGGAATGCTCATGAATAAGACAGATGACATAAGGGCGGGCGTGGAAATGAGATCTGAGAATGTGTGTGTGTGTGTGTGTGTATGTGTCTGTGTATATGCGGTGCAAAGAGGGATGATTCATTTTTATCTCTCATCATCAGCGCCCTCATTCTTTTCACCTTCCTCTCCTCTAGTGTATCGTTGAAAATCCTCCATCTCGCTGTGTGTGCACTTTTCACTCTTATCACACAAGCACACACATGCGCACGCACACGCACACACACGCACACGCACACACACACACACACACACACACACGCACACACACACACACACACACACACGCTCCCCTTGACCCCATTTGTGATGCCGTTTATTAGGCCAGCCCAACAAAAAACATCATGAAGACAAATTATTCCTGAAAGTTAAAAAAAAAAAAAGGCAGCGGGAAGATGACGAAGGACTATTCTCGTCTTCCCACCTCCCGACGGTAGACAGACGTGACAAGGATGCGTCGGGAATTTACGAGTGAGCCAACCAGCCAGCTATGGAGTGAGTCACGCAAGCGTGCGAATATGATGACCGGTGTGTCATGAGCGGAGGGCGTCTCACATCTGGTCTGGGGGCCGTCACTGAGCCGGGACAGGTGAAGGTCACAAACTCGTGACATCTTTTGTGCACCACAAAGCTGCAAACTAAAAAAAAAAAAAAAGCAAAGAGAGAGAGGTAGAGAGATGGAGCGAGGGAGAGACAGACGCTCAAGTCAGCAACCCTATCTGAGCAGACAAATAGCGACATATCGACCCATGCGTACCTTGACATTGGAATCCCTGTTTGCCGATGCCCCTGCAAGTAAGTGAGAAAGGCGCGCAGATTAGGCCGGTGGAACAATTAGGGTACAAACGCAATCTTCTCCACTAATTAAAAGAACAAACACAGATGAGCAAAACAGCAGTAATGTGATAAAAATAAAACCATTTGCTTTCTCTTTCCGCCGCAGTGGGGACAAAGCAAAGGCTTTGGCTCCTTTCCAGTTTCTCCTTTTAATTGGATAATTAAAGCCATTGATTGAGCAAAGCGCCCACTCAGCACTGACCTGCACTGAATCGAGCACTTTTGGGGAAGGGGCGACAAATAAGACACGTGTGGAGAGGCCGAAGGGGGTCAGTCAGCTAATGTGCGTGCGTGGATGTGATGTACAGTAAGCGGCAGGTGAGAGACGTTCTGCTTTTGACCAGCAGAGAGCACGAGAGAACCGGCTAGCACGCAGCAATTAACGCTCATTGGCTCACTTTGATGTGATCTGTGATCTGACTGTGCTCTTTGTCTATATTAGAAACATGATGAAAAGAATAAAATAATTCCCACGTACCGGTGACGCTGTTTTGTTAGGCTAAGTTGGTTGCTCGAAACAACCAATCAGAAGACAGGAAAATGCCAATGTCATTAAGCAAATAATAAGTGTGGAAGTTCTCCCGCGCAAAATTGCTTTGCTTTCTTTTTGTAATGAACCTGAAATGCAACACTGGTAGGCGTGCGACGGTGAAGCCAAGATGGCTGCCAACATTGGGGGAATGTCCCGAAAACTAGCCAAAGGCTGCTGGCACATGCGCCAAGCGTCCTCCAACTTGCAGCCTCACCATATGTCGCACCGCACACACTTAACACACTTTTGAGTCGACATTTCGAGAAATGTTGCTGCATCGGTGTTTGTTGTAAAGGAAGCGCTCATATTGAATCATTAGCTTGCGCATGTGTACCTAATGAAGTGTCTCGTGAGTCCGCTTTGAACAGAACGTGTTCTATCGTGTGGGCTCCAGCGAGAAGTAGAGGTTATTTGATCGCATGGGGTCAGCGTGCTAGCTGATGTGGGCTGCCTCAAGGAAAGAGAAAGTAAAAAAAAAAGAAAAAAAAGTCGGATGCGGCAGTGGGTTGCCTGAGGAGGCGGCTTACGAGCTACTGGCGTAATTTCTCCGAAAATGTGTGTTTTGCGTTGTGTTGTGCGCGTACCAGATGAAGTCGGTGCAGTGGCTACAGAAGGTGGGCTGCTTGAAGAAGCGGGCCGTGAATTGGTGATCTTTCACTTCCACAATCCTCTTGTGCTTGAGGGCGCCCTTCCTCTGGAACACGGGCACCCTGGGCGGGGGCGAGAGGGGCGAGGGCAGCGGCGAGGCGCCCGATGTCGGGGAGGCCAGTGTCAGCGGGGAAGGGGAAGCGGGAGTGGACATGGCGCCTGGAGGGAGGGAGGATGGATGACGGACGTCAGCGAGACACGCGAGGCCTCGAATGTGGGACAAGAGGACGGAATGTGTGTTGGGTCATGTCGAGAACAAGCGCCGGAGATTATTTTTGCGCCTGCACAATCTAATGATCTGCATGGCACTTGAAGTTATCACGCTCAATTCCTGCTTGCCCATGCAAGTAAAAGATTGGTCAAGTCATTGCGGTGTAGAACTGCACCCCATCAACCGGAGAGCTGTTTGTGAGATTTAGGAGAGATGGAACAAAGTTGAGGTTTGTTGCCCGAGCGTGAAATCATTATTTTATAAGCACTTGATGGCGAATTTGACCTCTCGCTATCCTCCGCCATGTATCCAAAAGACCAATGAATACATTACATATTGATATTCTAGCAGAGTAACACCTGGTGTGATGCGTGTGGTGTGATGGTAAGGTTGAATTGAGACACAGGGTGGGTATGGGTGGAGGGCCAAGCATATTTCAGGGGGGGCAGTGCCCCGAAAGCCCCCCCTCTAGCTCCGCCAGTGTTTGCAAAGTAGAATAAGCTGTATGCACATTTTAGCGTACTCAAAAGCAAGTTTCCTTCAAATTAGGCAGAGAAACAAACTCTTTTAGCAGTAAAGTGACAGGCATGGAGGGAAAGGAGAGGACATAATGAAGGAGAGCAAGGTTAATTCGTGCACAGTGGCAAAGCGCTCTTAAGAGACTTTGAGTCGCTAAACAATTAACACAACTGTCCCACATACTGCCTGTCCAGCCTGCCAACTCTCTCTGTCTCTCTCGGCATCCCTTACATCTCCATCTCCCCACCTCTCGCCCCGGTCGCCATGTCAACTGTACCTCCTCTGTTGCCATGTCAACAACACCCTCACCACCTGCTCCAATATTAGTGCCTGGGTCTTCCCCCCCACAGCCTGCCATGCCCTTATTAACACTTAGTCTCATTTAGCACAAGAAGTTTCAACTGAGAGAGTCTCCAGGGAGAGGAAGCTACTTTGAAAAAAAAATGAGTTATGACAGTAATACAAATGTAGCGACAGCAATTGATTTGAAAAACATCCAGCCTGTAGCACACAGTGATGGATTGATGACGCAAACGGCACAGCCACTATAATGCCTGTTCAATAATGCAAGGACACAAAATATGTCAGGAAAGTACCTGAAAATGTATTTTGGAGGAAGGCTTGAGCGATGAGTATCTTTCTTCACTTCCTCTGCCCTCACCTGTACAGTCACCTCAGAGATGAGGAAAAAAAAAAGTACCAGGGGACACCCAAAAATACCACAAGTGAAAAGGAAACGAGCCGGCGCAAATTTAAAAAAGAAGGAAGCTTTCTCGACCAAACGACAGCAAGAGACTGTGATTCGAGTGTTCCCGGAACCAAAGATAGAAGTTGTAAATATCCGTTAACCCGCAGGCAGGGTGAGGAGGAGGACGAGAAAAGAAGAGGAGAGGTGCTACTCGCTTTCCAAGATTGGTCCCGTTTTTACCAAGAGGAGGACGGAAAGATAAGAGAGAGAAAGAAAGAGAGAGAGGACAGGAGAGCGAGAGATTGAGGAGACTAGCAAGCGATTCATTTGAAAATCTGGGTTACTTCTCTCAAGAGGGGCCGAGGGAGGTGGAGAAAGGGGGACGGATAAGGCAAAAGCTGCCATTTTTTTTTTTTGCCATCGTTCATGATCCAGTGCCGAACGAGTGCCAACTGCCTCACACGCCTTCTTGGAGTGGCAGACGGAGGAAGGAAAAGAAAAGCTGAGGAGGGGAGGGGGGGTCGAGTGGAGGGGGGGCCAGATTGGAAGAAATGGAACAGCGAGATGGACTGCTGGAGACTCACAACTCAAGCGCAGCAAGAAAAGACGGCCGGTGGAGCTCGGAGCAGATGAGCGGAGGATCAACAGGCCCGTGAAATAAGCGAGGCTGTTAAACATCTGCGGCAATGCTGCAGTTCATTAAAAAAGAAGAAAAAAAAAACCCCACTTCAAGTTTCTTCACAGATCAACTTTTGCTCATCTAAGCATTGTTTGTAAAAATGTGGTTCAACTTGAACCAGCCGAGGACGGGCGTGAGGCGTGGGGAGCTGGGCCCTGCACGTGGGGGGCAAAGGTCGGGATTGGAGTGGGACGGAGAGACAGCGGGAGTGAGCCAAAGGGCCGAAGGTCTAATTAATGGAAATGTAGGTTATTAGTCTCCTGATGAGGACGCGAGCAGAGAATTAATTAACAATTATAATTAGCATGATTGTTAGAGAGCAAAAATAGTGTCAGCGAGCCAGATAAGAAAGCACCGGCGTGCACAAATGCGTGTTTGTATGTGCCGTCATCGGAGTGAACATGTGACGATGATATGATGTCATTTCAAAATTAATCATACGCAACCAGCAGCTGATCGGAACTTTGTGCCCCGAAAAAAATAATGGTTGGTGTTCCACCAGTGTAGTACTGAGCCTTTTGTTTTTTTTTAACCCTTTTAGGCCAATTTATGTAGCTTGCGTGGATATAATATAATATAATATAATATAATATAATATAATATAACATAACATAACATAACATAACATAACATAATATAATATAATATATAAATGTGTACTTTTCATTTTAGTGGAAGATCACTACAAAAATGTTTCATTTTTCTTTGCCAATTTTGAAAGCTAGCAAGATTTTTGTAATTGTGTACATGAGGTGTGGTGAAAAAGTTCACACTCCAAACTTTGGGGACCA